>NW_010424995.1:0-25606 GCF_000710305.1 Buceros rhinoceros silvestris | reverse complement strand
CGCGGGGAGGGGGAGGGAGGGGCCTGCCAAGAACGAGAGTCCTGGAGGGGACCTAAAAGGTTACTGTTGGCTTAACATTCTCTACCTCCAACTAAGCATTAAAAACCATCTCTGAGTTGAGTCTTTGAAAGAGTGAGTGTCTCTGCTCAGGACAGAATTCCAGCTGATGCATCCTAACAAGATGACAGCATGTCCCAGTGGCCCTCGTGTGGTTCCCAAGAAAGGCCACATGTGAGGGCTCCAGTGCTCAGTGGTTCCCAATGTCTGACTGTGGCACTGGGCACAATTCATCCACCATGAGCATCACTCTGTGGTGCCAGCCCAGTGCACGCCATTTCCAGCCCTATCCTGGACTGGATAGGCGATCAACTAACATGGCAGTGCCTGCACACATGGGATGCCCAGAGGCCAAACCCCAGCCCCTAAGAGACAGGCAATGCCATGCTTCTCTTTGTTATGGCTGAAGTTTGATAAATACATTAGGAAGTTTGCAGTTTCAGCCTTAATTTAGCTATTCAGTAGATATGGTTGTAAATCTCCTATTAGAGCTGCAGACAGGAGCAGACACAGCATTGTCATATACCCAAACTCAGTCCTAAACATTAAACTATTTAGCTGTACTGGAGCATGTATACAAGCTGTCTAGGAGGTAGAAGATAAATGTTAATATCTTCATGTTTATACGAGTAATAGCAGTTTCTTCATGCATGTAAGAACAGTTTCAAACTTCGAACACAGAATAGAAATTACACAGAATTACACAGAATAGAATTATACAGAATAGAAATTACGTGTGATTTTTTTAATTAAATATTTTTCTCAGAAGGTTATCCAATTTGATTAGAAGGATTTTAGAAAGTAGGATTGGCTTGAAATAGCTGCACATCAAAGAGCTACTCTTTCAAACAAAATGAATTATTAAAATATAAAGTCCTGTATACCACTCTGTCACATGCAGGTCATATTTATGAAAACAGTTCAGTGCTTCTATGCTAGACTATATGTAAATATAGAGCTATTATAAAATTAATTGAAAATTAAGAGGAGTTTGATACTAGGAGAACATCCTGCACAGCAATATTTTTGCATTGGCACCTCTTAAAAAGAGCAAGAAAATAAGAAGAGTCTTCTAGGAAATATCAAAGACCTTTTTAATAAAAGCAACTTCTAAAAAAGAAAAGGAATGAGGGAACACAGAACTGATGACTTCCTTGTGAACTCAAGCTTTGACTGAATGCTGAATTTGCATTTGCAAAGACATTTTGTTTTTGAATTTGTTTTGCAAAGCATAAAATTTTCTCTAGCCTGTTCTGAACTCCCTGTGCCTAACACATTTGTTTTATCAGTGTTCAACTAGTATCTGATGTTGCTGATCCCTTGGAAGATATTTGTTTCGTGCAGCTCATCCAAGTCCACACACCCAGTGATGTCTAGTAGGCTCCTTCTCCTCCTAGGGTAGACTGATTTTTCATCTGTTGCAGCAAAGTCCTGAAAACATACAGTGAACTGGAAATAATTCTAACTCAACTGCTTCTTCTCAGAGTGGTTACATTAAGAAGGACTGAAAACATATAACCTCATTTTATGATAGGTTGTCCCAAATGGCTCTGGAACAATTCTCTAATGATTTTTATTCTCCTGAAACTGATATCACACATTCATTCCATCTCAGTGTGAAATCTGAGCAATATAATGAATCATGACACGTACAGACTTACTAAGAGACTGCAGAAAAGACCATGAAAAACAACAAAGCAGTATCCACAGACTTCAATGAAATTTGGGTCAGACCTTGAAAAGTACTGCCTTGTTTCTTCTTCAATGACCCACAAATTAAAAATCAATTAGTTGGGTTTATGTCTAACTTATGTTCACTTCACCAATAGAAGCATTCATAGTCAGCTTCCCTTACGGGATTGTCTGAGTTGCAAATAATGTCATGGATGGACAGGCAACCAGCTAGATCGACACAGGTTCTTCTGAGATGATGCCTCTGTGCCACATCTCTCCGCTGTGTATCTTTACTAGTTTGGACATGAAACTCTTGCTTCTGGTCCTAAATTAACCCCGTGTATTAGTACTGGCATTCTACTACTGGGTTTACAACTCTCTCTCATGGGATGGTACCCATCAACAGCCCAAGTGTGAGCTAGCCAGTCCATGTCCAAGTTGTTGGAGGTTTTTTTATTTGAATGTCCTAGGCTTTTTTTACTCCGCAGCTGGATATCTAGCTGTAACTGAAATAGATGGCTGAAGTTTGATGTCATTGTCATTGCCCTTCCCCTAAAGAACTAAGACATCAAGGATTCATCAAAGCATGGCAATGCTTGTGTTACCCAAAATCAGATCACGATACATTTCTAAGTGCTCATGTCAGGCTACCAACATCGAACACTTGGCATGCTTGACACAACTAGTTTTTGAAAGGTACTGCAAAAAAACCGGATGTTTCCAAAGCCTCTATTGGAAGCATGACATTTCTTAAACACGTTCACTTAAGGACTATTTGCCAAATGCAGAGGACAGTAAAGGGATTTATGATATCTTCATAAAAAATGGTCAAATCTCTAAGGGTGACATTAAGGGTGGTGCCATTTGGGTGTATTCTGAAGAGATTAGGGACTTGGGCTCGCTGAGACAAAAGGCTATTCTGCTTCAACTGCACCCAGTAATGGTATAAACACAGTTGCGCTTACATGCATATATTTACACTTGTATAGCTGATTTTGGCCAGGGAAGGCACTATACTGGTAAAACCCTTTTATTAATATGCATTCATAACTGTGTCCAAACTAGTATTATGCCAGCATATATACACCGGAAAAATAATAACACTGTTAAGAAATCCCAGCTACATGATTATAAGGACCGCCTGTCTCCTCAAACAGCTTTTTTATCCCTCTTCTGAACACTTAGTTTAAGGATAAAGCACAGAAAAGTGGATTTCACTCTATCTTTTCTGCAGAAAACTACACAGTGTATGGTCCATTTAATGTCTTGAAATAACATTAAGTGAACCAAAAAACCTGAAAGTTGGATGTGGCGTGTGATGTATTTGTAATTCAGCTTTCCATTGCATCAAATCCCCCATGGTTTTTAATAATGAAATCGATGGTGCAGCCTTTACCTAAAAGTAAACTTTCACTTAATGTCACTGAATAGTTTGAATGAGTGTTCAAGGCAGGAGCTTGTCTGTTATGCTACATACATTGTGTGAGGAAAAAGTTGTGCTGAGTGTTGTGTGTTGTGCTGAGGAAAAGCTGAGGAAAGTCTCAATCAACTGTAAGTCTGTAAGAGACTTCCCAGAGGACTTTAGATGTGTTAGCGGCTATTCTGCAGGGCTGGTGCCATCAGCTCTATGTGTTCAGGAGCCCAGGGACAGAGGGTCAGAAAGGTCCACCTCACTCTTCCTTGTTTGCTCCAACTTGAGAAGTGTTTTTGTGTATGAAGATGATTCCAGAATTATTTTTTACTGGTTGTAAGAACTATTTAAAACTGTAAAAAAAAAAAAAAAATGAAGTGTGTGCATATAGTTTAAACCCTCGGTTACCATTGTTTGGAGGGTTATTTTCTACGGGTTTTTGGCAAATTAGGAAATTCCTGTTGTAGCTGTGAGTACTTCTGTTTGAACATCTGAAATTCCACAGCTATCAGCACGTTAGCTTGAGCCTTGGTGACTTGTAAATCTTTCTCAGCATCTTATTTCATGACGTCTAGTTCAAGCATTAGATGGAAATTACATTTTGCAGAGACCATAGCTGAACAGCATTCCTTAAAGAGAAGCAAATGGATTTTTACTTTAACAGTAGTCCAGGTAGGTATTAGCAACTGTTCAGAAAAGCGAAGATCCAGTTTGAGCTAGACAGTAGGTCTTTAATAGAAAAAAAAAAAGACATTTTTATCATTAGTAATTACATGAACCATCAGGGATATCTGAAGATCTGAGACAAGAACACATTGTCTAAAAATGCAAACTTGAAGGGAGGCACAGCTCTGACACAGCTCCAACCTTGCCAATAGCTGGTGACAAGCAGATCCACCCACTCAAAGAATGCTGTTTCAATTCCCACTTCTTCAGCCGCGCTTTCAACACACCCTGCAGACAGTGGAAGGGCTGATTGCTGCATTTTGAAGCTATCAAGTGCTATGTATGCCTGTGTAAAAGCTTTCTAAATGTCCATCCTGGGCTGACCTATGATACAGGTAGTGGTATAGGGAGTAAAGAAACAAGAAAACTGTTTCTATGATCTTCCCAATGGTTTTCATGTGATTGCCACTCCGGCATCCATTTTCCCTGATCATCAAAAGCCATGGCCTGCTTGTGTCTGCTCAGAGACTCTTTATTTTTCCTGCATCACAACCTATTGCACGGGTCCCACGGATCTGAAACTTTCCCAACTTTAGACGACCTAGATCAGATCTTCTGCTTTTTATTCCAACATCGGCCAAAGGATTACTGGACATGTTTCTGAAAATGTAGGGGTTTGATCCCCTTTTCAGATTGAAGTCCCCTTCCATCTGGACTTCTGTAAAGCCTTTGACATGGTCCCCAACCCTGAATCGGAGAGGTATGGATTTGATGGGTGGACTGTTCAGTGGATAATGAATTGGTTGGATGGTCACATCCAGAGGGTAGCAGTAATGGCTTGATTTCCAGATGGAGATCAGTGACAAGTGGTGTCCCTTAGGGGCACATACTAGGACCACTGCTGTTTAATGTCTTCATCAATGACATATACAGGAGGGTTGAGTGCACCATCAGTAAGTCTGCAGATGACACCAAGCTGAGTGGTGCAGTTGACATACCTGAGGGGCAGGATGCCTTCCAGAGGGCCCTGGACAAGCTGGAGAGGTGGGCCTGTGTGAACCTGATGAGGTTCAACAAGGCCACGTGCAAGGTTCTGCACCTGGGTCAGGGCAATCTCTGGTGTCAATACAGGCTGGGGGGTGAAACGATTGAGAGCAGCCCTGCAGAGAAGAACTTTGGGGTACTGGTGGCTGAAAAGCAGGACACGAGCTGAGAATGTTTGCTTGCAGCCCCGACAGCCCATGTGTCCTGGGCTGCATCAAAAGCAGTGTGGCCAGCAGGTGAAGGGAGGTGATCCTGCTTCTTTACTTCTTAATCTGGTGAGACCCTACCTGGATTACTGTGTCCAGCTCTGGAGTCCTCAGACCAAGAAAGATGTGAACTTGTTGGAGAGGGTCCGGAGGAGGCCACAAAAATGATCACAGTGATGGAGCACGTCTCCTAGGTAAAAAAGCTGAGAGGGTTGTGGTTGTTCATTGTGGAGAAGAGAAGGCCCCAAGGAGACCTTACCGCGGCCTTTCAGTACTTAAAGAGAGCTTAGAGAAAGGACAGGGACAGTCTTTTTATCAGGGCCTGTTGCAACAGGACAAGGGGTGATGGTTTTAAATTAAAAGAGGTGAGATTTAGACTAGATAGAAGGAAGAAATTCTTCACAGTGAGGGTGGTGAAACACTGGCATAGGTTGCCCAGAGAGGTGGTTGATGCCCCATCCCTGGAAACATTCCAGCTCAGCTTGGACAGGACTTTGGGCAACTTGATCCAGTTGAAGATGTTTCTGCTCACTGCAGGGGATGTTGGACTAGATGACCTTTGAAAGTCCCTTTCAACCCAAAGTTTTTTATGATTCTATGATTCTACGACCCAGGATAACTTCAGCTTAGAATTAGGCCCCAGCTTAGCACAGCCCTTTTCTCACAAAGCACCTTAAAAAAAGATGCAGATCCCTCTCACTACCAAATATCCACACAATCAGGGCACTCATCTAGGTAGGGGAGCGAGGTTTGTGTTGCCTGCACAGTGTCTTACCTCTGATAACAGAGAGACTTTTCACCCTTTTCTCCACAACCCAGTGATTTTTCAACAGTTTATGCACAGTGAAATGATCCATGAAGAAACCTCACTAACAGCCTGATTGTTTGAATCCTCTCCTGACAGATCGGTGGACATGCACTTACTTTTCTATAGAAGGAGTTCACCAAAGACTTAGGGGAGCTATATAGACGGAAGAGGCTTCATTGACCAACATGAAAATATACAGATCTCAGCAAAAATGTTTGAGCAGGACTAGACACTGGAATAATGTTCATCTATGCAGTGTCTCAATCACCGCTCAGTCAAAGATTAAAGAGAGATTTCATCTCCTCACCCAAGCTTTTCTCCAGGCAGAACTGGAAGATGTCCTGAAAGTGTGTCCCAGAGGACAGAAACATCATGAGGGACTGACAAAACATGTGGAGCCTAGGAACCCTGAGAGGACTTAGATACTGATCTACTATCAGGATTTTGATATAAATCCCTATCTCCAACCCCTGAAATGTAGACACCTAGAAATCTGCACTGATGGGGATTCGGTTTCTTTGAAAGGTATGAAAAAGTTCCAAGGATCTATGTTTCGGATAGAAGTACTTCAAGCTCCTTTGCAGACCTTGGGCCTTTCCTTTTCATCTCTGACAGAGCTTTTGAGTTTTTACAGTGCAAGTGACATAATAGTCTACTACATCCAGTCAATAAAAATCCGAACAGAGCTTCAAAACACAAAAGCCTTTTTTTTTTTTTTCCCAAACCCTAACAGGAATTCTGTGTTGTTTAATGGACTACCTGCAGGGCAGGGAATTGCTTTGAGGCAGGTGGAAACAAAGACCAGAGCTCCAGAATAACTTCAAAGCAAATTGTTTCCAGACAATGACAAGGTTTTCAGGATTAATAACACAGGTGATATAGTCCAAGCGGGTACCCTTCAGAGATACCGGTCCTCCACTCCTGCTCCCTGGAAATCAGCTCTGGAGCTTTTATTGACGGTGTGACTGTTCTTTCCAATGAATTTCTAGGTGGATGCTGCTGTCAGCACATTATGTTTTTCAGAATCAGCAATATAAAGTCAGATGTGTGACACAGGCTCCTTAACTGCAAAATGGCGGCTCTTTGATGTTTCCATTTTCACCAGTGACTCCGGTACCTGGTCAACCCCAGCCACATATGCTCTAGCATACACAATGCAGAAGGCACATCAGTTACATTGGAAGACCATGAATGTCCTTCTATCTCTCTCATATATTAAAGATTTTTGCAGCGTGTCTACCAAGAAAAGTTCTTCATGGAAACATCAGCAAAGGTTTTGGCAGTTCTAGTATTTGCCATCCATTAATGGGACAGATGAGGGTAGAGCACTCACGCAGACTGTGAAATACCTGTTTCCAATTGTTCTTTTAGCCTAAGGAATATCAAGAACGCATGTCCCAGGAATGGGATCTAAACATCAAACTGTTGGAGGATGACTTCATACACCCCTCTAGACAGCCAGCTTTCCCTGGAGTTTTGAAAGACTCTCTAGGCCAAGAGATAATCCTTCTTTTTGCAGTGTAAAGAATTCCTTTGTGAGAGTGGACTTTGGTTCCAGTCTGTGCTGTAAGACCTGTTTAAATATCTTCTCCAGTTACTATGGATACTGTAGAAATAGGGTGCACAGTTTCTAAATGGAGAAAAATTATTTGCATCTGTCAGGGAAAGGACCCAACCACTAGATTAGAGTCTTGATTTCATGACTTCTGTCTCGTTCATTTTTCCTTGGGCAAGCCTTAAGAGTGGGATCAAAACCTACTACTGTACCATTGATAGATGCTATTTTCTCCTGTCTTTAGAAGACCACATTCATATTTCACTTCACTTCTAATTTGCTCTTGCCATAATTAGCATAGCAACACACTCCACTGTGTGCTCTCATTGTTTTATCAAACTAGTTAAAATTAATAATTTAATATTCGGCTTATAGTTACACTGAGTTCATCCACCTTACTCATGCCTCTTGGGCTATTATTCCCTTGTTTTCATCTTTAAATAAATACTTTTAGGGGGTTTTCATTTCCCTCTTAGTCATCATTTGGTCAAACTCTTTTTTTTTTTGAATTTTCAATATGTGATTTCTTGAACTAACCATTTGACTTCTCATTTAATCCTGTTACTCTTCGAATTCAACATATATTTCTTTAAAGCCATTGCAATTAATTATTTAATAACTGCCTGAGCTTTACATATGAAGCACTAAAACATTTGGTTCTGGAACTATTTAATGTTAAAAGCTGATTTTTACTTCTCATTCTCTGTTAAAACTTCTTAAGTGACACTAAGACTTCAAAACATCTTTTTCAGCTGTATATCTCACCCCAAAGAAAATCCAATGGGAAACATAATTAAACTTCTTTCCAGATTTAATTGTATTTATTCATCCTGAAAGTACTTCAGACGTCTAACTGCTAACACTTACCTGGGCTTTCTCCAAATCTGTAGAAAGGTACTTCTAGACAGTACATCATTCCTTTTAGCCTTGTCACTTCTTTTTGGGGTACTTTTTTCTCTTCTTTTTCTTTTTCTTTTTTTTTTTTTTTTGGGGGGGGAGGGGGAGAATTTAGAAAACTAAATTGTTCTAAGCAAGCAATACTCAAATAGCTGAAGCTAGGCAAGATGTCTTCTCCATCTTCCGTGGATTTTGGCAGCTTCTTTGACTTCAGTGTTCTTTAGTTGCCATTAACATAATAAATAATGGCTCTTAGTAAAGCTGGGCCTAGCACCAATTCTTGCAATACTCCTTATGTTCATCCGCCCTTCCAAATTGGTACATTGCCATTATCATTAACCTTGATTTATGGTCCCTTGTCCACTTGCCAGCCTACTTGAAAGTGTAGTTATCCAAGCCATTTTTAATTCATTTCTGAAATGAGACTCCATGCCATGCTATTATAAAATCCAGATTCAGCAAATATTCTGAATTCCTGTTGTATATTAATTCTGCCACTCCATTTACCAGAGATGTAATTTTGAGGAGAACACAAAGCCTAAGGAGTGTTAAGAAACAGCTTTCCCAGCACAGCAAGAATAGGGGAAATAGGTCTGACAGGTTGAAGAGATGACTCTAGATTTCAGGAATACTCATATGCCTTTTATGCACAGCAGTACAGACCTTCTATTTTATCATTACGCCAGGGAACCAGCATGAAATTGCCTTTATTCATTTTCCTCAAGAATTCATAAGCCTGGGCTCCATTCATCCACATTATTAGAAACATAGTTCATTTCTATCGATATTTATCTTCTAAATACCTTGAGGAAAGTTGGCATTCTGAAGGGGAATTAGTTTAGTGTGATTATCTTTGATTTATTCAATACAGTCCCATTGTACTCTAAGGACTAGACCCTCCTATTTTTCAAAAGCTTCTTTTAAAATAGCATTTGTTCTCAGAAGGCTTACTCTGTAATAAACTGTGAGAGAGGTATTTAAGCTTTGCACTGAAAATTCATCTCTGCTTGATTTCTTTCCACCTTTGTCTTTAGCGATAGAGGAGTGAAGGTGATTGAAAACCTGATTTGTACATGCAGGAACGCTGAATGTAGGTAAGGAGAAGCCTATTCCCTGCAGTAGGGCAAACAACCCATCACCACACAGAACGGTGTCCAAAGGGTAATGCAGTGGCAGAAATTAATTCCATCAAATCAGTGGGACAATGGAGCTATAGAGAAATGCTTTTTCCCTAAACCAGTAAGAAGAGGGACATTTTCTCCAACTTCTAGGAAAGAAAATGAACTACTGTCTGCATTTGTATTCCACTGATATGAAGATCTAGAACCAGAGTCCCAAATATGTTGACATGATCTTGATGATGTGCAACATTACAGTAAAAGCTCAGCTAGCAGCCTTCTAGTCCCCTAGCAACAGCTGCAATCTCTTGCAGTTTTTTAAAGATAATAAAGAATATAAAGAAGGATAAAAATAAATTATCAAGCAAAGCTTGATGCTTAATGGTACTCTTCATTCCTTCTTCTCTCAGTTCCTGTGAATGTTGTTGCATAGGATAAGCACACTGACAGTCTTTTAGATAGTGTTAAATGCAGTAATCAGCTTCTTCAGGGAGGAAAACAGTTATCAACAAAGGTTGGGGATGGAGAGTTTGCATTTTCTGATTTTGCAGAATTAACCCGCACTGGTGGCAAGAGGTGAAGAAGAGCAACTGTCTCTGTTGCTAACCCTTAGTTGTCATCTCACTCCAGATGATTCAACAAACTGATACTTCTGCTGTGACCTTATAGCTGGTGCTTACAACTGTCTCTGTGCAGTAAGTTACAGAAGTAGTTTAGAAGCCTTAGGCAGAAAAATTCTTATATAGCAACCAAAAATGTTATGCAAGGACATAATATGGAAAGGAAAAAGGAACATGAAAGAAGAAAGACATTAGGAATTCAAGAGAGGATTGGGGATCAGTTAAAATTGATAGAAGAATCAACTTTATATGGCTGCTTTAGGCCTGGGACAGTGAGTGCTCGTAGGGTAACTTGGGTAATTGTGGATTATTTAGAGGAAATCATGGTAGCTATGAGATCTGGGTTGCCATATCAACATTTCGCTACAGTTATTTGTCTTTGTTTCATCTCTCTTTTTTTTTTTAATAGAATTCTAGATTTGAAGAAAGAGACAGAAAGAAAGAGAGGAGAAGGAGAGGGAGAAAAGGACAGAGAAAAGCCCATCCTTTCATCAGTTTTTCCATCAGCTTTATCTGCCAACAAAACGTCATTTTGATCCCTGACTTTTCATTCCCTTCTCCACTTTCTTGCCCACCACAGCTTCAGTATAAACTTTGGAAAACCTTAGTGGACCTATTTGTCTGTGCTTTTGCTTGTTTTCATCCCTTTAACAGCTGTTTCACAGCAGTTGAGAAAGAATTTAGGCCTGCTAGATGTTAATTATTACACTGCTCTTTTACTCCCACCTCCATATGTACACTCTGATCCTGCTCTCCCTTATCATAAAAACATCACAGAAACTACGCTACACGGATAGAGTTACAGTAAAAATGTTTCTACACACAGAGGTCCTTATTCAGTTATTGCTCAATACTCTCTCAGGGAAACTTGACTTGAGTGGGAGTTGGTCCGTATAATGTCTGAGCAGAGATTTCGGGGCATGAACTGCAGAGCACAGGAACTCCTGCAGAAATTTTATTTAGCAGATCAAGGTAGTGAAGCTCCGCCAATAGGCTGTTGTGGGAATACTAACACCACAACTGAAAATCGTTGATTCCTGCCTCTGCTTAGCATATATTGCAAGATCAGAACCTACAATTTTATATCAGCTTAAGGCTGTAAATCTTATTATGATGTTTCAGGTTTGATATAAATAATGTTTGTAATTGTTTTACTATTACTTTGATCATGATCTAATTTATAGATCTAATAGTAGATTCAAGATATCCTATAGGCGGAGCTGGTAGCACTGCCTACTATTAAACTTCCCTAACACTTCCACTTACAAGGCTCTGTATTCAACAGCTTGTAGCTTTGCCAGACCTGAACAATTTCTGGGCTGAAATTTTACAAGTTGTTGAGAAAATTTAGCCTTAGGCTGAATATTACTGGCAAGTATCAGCCAAAATTGTGCAACTGTTCAGTTTTATCCAAGAAGAAAGCTGGGAAAAATCAAACATTTTTTGCGATGTTAAAACTACACAGATATTTTCTTGGAGAAAGTAGAAGCCTTCACTGCAACATGTATTGCAAACACAGTGAAAACAATGCTTTCTTACAGGAAGCATGCTTTCAATGTTTTCCACCAGATCTAGACAAAGTTTTACGGAATGAACTTCTATGAAATCACAGATTAAATGGGCTCAGCAGAAACTGCTCCTGTTTTAAAAGCTTAACAGCATCAATTCTGTTACCACTGATCAACCTTAAGCTTCTCACATCTCCTGAAGAGCTGGGCTTTCCGAATGAGAAACAGGATATCTGTCTCTTCTAAATTCCCCCCTTTTTGGGGCACAGACATTTTGGTACAGAGAACTAGGCAATGCAATGCAGATGAAACATGAACTGGGATATGAGGAAGCAGAGAGGAGAAACAGTCTACTAAGAATGGGAGAGGGGACAAAGGTGAACCAGTGACGCGAATGACTCTCTGGAAATGAGTGAACAAAATTTAAACCTTTGCTGGAGGATGAGAACTGGGGCTGGTTGGATTACATGGAATAAGAAGCCCAGGAGAATCAATGCAGTCATAGGAACATGTGGAAGAAGGTGAGATGCAAAGTGAGAATTTAGGAGTTATAACACACTTTTTTTTAGCTTGTAATGGATACCCAGCTTCCCAAGTCTCATCAATTGCTCTTGCCAGATAGTAGCTGTGAAACCCATTGGTGATGTATGCACATTTTTCTCCTTCACAGCTGGTCTCTATAAATTATGTCAATTTATACTTGCTATAAATTATTTAACTGTTTGACAGCACCCTGTCGAGTTCAGCAGTGACACGATGAAATGCCTCTATTTCTTTTACAACAAAAGAAATAGAAAATCAGACCTGGTCAGAAACAGGTACCATAGTTTAAGTTGGCATTGCCCTCTTTGCCAAAAGTTTGATCACAAAACCACAGAGAATTGTTTCAAGATCATCAAGTCCAACTGTTAACCCACCACTGCCAAGTAACCACTAAGCCACGTCCCTAAGCAACCAGGGACAAATACCTTCAGGGATGGGGACTCCACCACTTCCTTGGGCAGACTGTTACAATGCTTGACAATTCTTTTTGTAAAAAATTTTTTCCTAATATCCAGCCTAAACCTTCCCTGATGCAATCTGAGGCCATTTCCTCTCATCCTGTTACTTGTTCTAGGGAGAAGAGACTGTCCCCCACCTCCCTACAGTTGTAGAGAGTGATAAGGTCTCCCCTCAGCCTCCTTTTCTGCAGGCTAAACAACCCCAGTTCCCTCAGCTGCTCCTCATAGGACTTGATCTCTAGACCCTTCACTGGCTTCTTTGTCCTTCTCTGAACATGCTCCAGTACCTCAATGTTCTTCTTGTAGTGAGGGCCCCAAAACTGGACACAGCACTCAAGGTGTGGCCTCTCACCTACAGCCAGAACTGCTGATAAATGATGGAAAGTGGCTTGGTGAGCACTTCTGCCAGTTCTCTCAGTACCCTTGGACGAGTCCAATCCAGTCCGATAGACTTGTGCACGTCTAAGTGGTAAAACAGGTCACTGACCATTTCCTCTTGCATTATGGGGGCTTCATTCCACTCCCTGACTCTGTCTTCCAGCTCAGGGTGCTAGGCATCCAGAGAACAACTGGTCTTACTATTAAAGACTGAGGCAAAGGTGGCACTCAGTACCTCAGCCTTCTCCTCATCCTGGGTCACAATGTTTCCCCTCACATCCAGTGTAGATTTAAACATCTAGCAGAGAATGGAGATTATCCTTAGCCCTCCTTTTGTTGTTAATGTATTTATAAAAATACTTTTTTATTGTCTTTTACAGCAGTAGGCAGATTAAGTTCTAGCTGGGCTTTGGCCTTTCTACTTCTCTCCCTGCATAGTCTTGGAAAACTCATGTAGTCTTCTTGAGAGGCCTGCCTCTTCCTCTGTAGGCCATAGACTTTCCTTTTCTTCCTGAGTTCCAGCCAAATCCCTCTGTTTCGCTATGCTGGTCTTCTACTCCACTGGCTTGTCTCACGGCATGCCAGGATGGCTTATTCTTGCACCTTAAAGATTCCCCTTTAAAGAATGTCCAGCCTTCCTGCACTCCTTCGCCCTTCAGGACTGCCTCACAAGGGACCCTTGTCAACCAGTCTCCTAAATGAGCCAAAACCTGCCCTCCGGAAGTCCAAGGTAGCAATTCTACTGACCCCCCTCCTTACTACTATCTCATGATCACTATGTTTAAGATGGCCTCCAACCTTCATATCATCCACAAGTCCTTCTCTACTTGTGAACAACAGGTCTAGCAGGGAGCTGTCCCCAGTTGGTTCCCTCGCCAACTGTGTCAGGAATTTGTCTTCCACACAGTCCAGGAACCTCCAGGATTGTTTCCTCTCTGCTGTACTGCATTATTTCCAGCAGACATCTGGTAAGTTGAATTCCCACATGAGAACAAGTGGTAGTGATTGCAGGACTTCTCCCAGATCCTTATTCCTCTGGTAGATTTAACTGTCCTCATTGCTCCATCATCACCAGCTTAAGTGTGTAAAAATGTCTCTTTCATATTAGTTTGAATTCTGATGACTTCTTACTGAAAGGTGCTCAGATCTGAATGACATTGCACTGAACCAGACAAAGAGCATTCACACAATCTGGTCACCTAACTCATGATGACAGTAATACCCAGCTAGGACATGGCCTAAACCACCATGAATAATGAAAGAATTTGACTAGCACTTAGACCAAACCCCAGAAGTCAGAGGAAAAATAGTAAATAGGTCTTTGTTAATTCATTTGGTACCATGATGATGTAGTGGTCCTGTGGAAAATGCTGCATGGTATCAATGGAAGAAAAATGCTTGTGCTCAAAGAATCATTTTCTAAGATTTCGGTGCCTGATTTTGATCTCTAAATTTACCTGTGACATTTTAAGAGATTTTGCATGTGCCAACACACGTAATTCCCTAAAATATTAATTGTTCCTTCTGCATTATTTTTTTCATCACAGATTTCCTTACCTCTCTTCTTGGTGTAAGAAATACTATTCTGAGTAACAGAATTTATGCTGCCTGGAGTTCAGTTCAGTGTTCAGTTATTTATTTCTCAAACCGAAGTAGAAAATTACAAATCATTCTGGATACTTTTTCTGAGTTTTCTATACTAAACCAAAAAATCAGATATATTTGACTTTTTGGTTGGAAAAACTTACATGCTATTACACCTACAGCTGAGCTGAAGAAGAATCAGCCACTGTTTTTTCCACTGTTTGGTTTGGCCTCTAACTTTGCTAAGTTTTACTTTGTGCCCACCAGTGCCATCAAAGCTTTCCTTTTCATTCAGCATCAAACACAGAAAACTCAGCTCCATGGAATTAAATTATTCCCCTTGTCTACAGCAGAAACGTTGAAGCTTACTTGAGGTAGAGCAGCATATATTTTGTCTTTGTTCTCCAAGGCTTCCTACTGCAAGGCTCAAAGAAAGGTTTCAAAGACTTGCTAGGATTCTGATCAAGCAGTGTTGGTTTGAGGTTTTCTTAGAAAAGCCTTTTTGCCTTCCTGAAATGGAGAAAATCTGAGAATATTATCAAAGGAGGAAATCATCCACAAACTTAAGAGCCTGCAGGCTGCTTATTAAAGCAATACTAGGCATTTGAGGCGCAGTGGCTGTGTGGTAAGGCTGAGGGCTAGGCTGAGGTGATCTGTATTCAGTCCTTGGTTTAAACAGTGTAGATTTAAACAAGTCACTTAGTGTGGAACTTAGACCATGAAAGGACGATTTGGGTGGAATAGAGGTACCAATGCCCAAACATCTCAGGCTAGATGCAGCCTACCAGATGTGCCCATCCGGGATACAGGAACAAACCATTCCTCCAGTTCAGCCCAAAGAGGTCCAAGCACCTAATTTAGAGAGATTCCTAAAATCAAGAAAATCCTAATCCTGAAAAAGGATTGTTTGCTACATGTTTGTACATGTAGCACAAGTTTCCTTCCTGTAGCCTATTCAAAGAACTTTCAGTGCAAATTTTGGCTGGGCTGCAACAGACCAAACTGCATGACTCCCCTCTCCACACTCACTACAAGCTGCATACCCCTTTTGGCTTTGTTCCCTGCTGGACCTTGGATTCATGCTGGCACGGTGGAAAGGGAAAGCTCCAGTTCTCCACAGCACAGCCCAACAGGCCAGCTCACAGGTATCTAGAACGAATAGCCCGGTTGAATGTCCTACATTCAGTGCCTGTCTGGATCAGTTCTTTCCCTGATAAGTGCTTAAAGCACAAGACTATGATACAAAACAAAGGTACCGCTTTCATCTTCAGGAGTCCTATTTTTAAAGAAAAGCACAGATGTACAGATATAAAAGTCTAGCCACAGAAGAACCCAGGCTTTAAAATGGATGGATACACCATTCTGTAGGCTTGAATCCAGAGTCTGTGCTCCAGAGAGGGATAGTATTCATAACACATAAAACCCCCGTTCTTAGTTTTTCCTATTGGCTAACATTAATCTTCTCCTTGCTTAGTACACGTGTTATGTATTTTCCAAGATGTTTCATTTTCCCCCTGCTGTCCAGGGAGAGCCTATGTACTTCATACACATTTATTCTTTGCACTCAGAGAGTCAATGAACTAAAAATACTGGTGTCTTAAGGCATCAAAGTCCTCTTAGGAAACCACATCAGATACCTGTGGGGTAGGTTCATATCATCAAATTTCTTGTCTGTGTATATAACAAAATTTGGTATCTCAGTTTACTTGGCCTATCTGACACATTCACAGCCCACTGACCCTCAAAACAGAGAAACAATTTATTAGTGTGACAAGCAGAATATTTACAAAGCATATTAAAGAATCTAAACACTGACTTTTGGATGTGGAGATGGAGGCATAAAGGCCCTCTGTAGCAGAGTCACAGCAAACCACTAGCTGGAGTGTTGCCACTTTGCAATTCCAATTAAACACTTTTCCATCCAACCACTGAAGCTATCCAGTATATTCTGCTGACATCTGTGCAACTGATTTGCTGATACAAGTGGATGAACTTCTCAATCCATAATCACTTCTCCTTAGTGTGAATGGGACTACAGAGACAAGTACTATTACACTGGATTCATCCACATTTTCCAATTACTGTCCAAGTGTTACAAATGCCTCACCACAAGAAACAAAATTTCTATTTCAGATTCCCTCAACCACATCAGTTATCAGAGAATCATAGAAATGTTGACTGGAGAGAACCTCTGGAGATCGTCTTGTCCAGGCTCCCACTGAAAGCAGGATGGTCACCAATGCAGGATCAAGCCACCTGTAATTTTGTCCCGTTTTGAAAACCTCTAAAAATGCAGACTCTAAAACTGTGCAGTCATCAGTCTATCTAACCAAAGAAGCCAAGCAATTTCAGGCTGATTGGAAGGCACCATCCCAAAGGGAGAACCAACTCTGATTGTGTAATGTACGATTTTGCCTTCGAAAATACCCTGCAGATGCTCAGGGGCAATGTATTAAAACTGGGAGTATGTAGGCTGATTCTTTTATAACAACAAGAGAAATCAATGAAAAGGAAGTCTTCATTATTATTTTTTGGATACAAAAATGCAGACACAAACTCAAATGCCTGAAGTCACAGAGGAATATATTGCTGGGAAAATAATACAAGGAATACGTATCACTGATTAGTTGTCCTGTTCTTACTCTCTTTATGTTACTGGTTACTGAAAAATACAGGGTACTTGGCTGGAAAGAACTTTATTCTTTCTGTACCCTCTAAAGTTCACCATCTGGGTTCTTGTTCAAAAAAAACCAACAGATTAACCCCCACCCACATCTGGATCACAATTTTTGACCTCATACTAACCAGAAACCTACATGTGCCAAAGTATGAGATCTTAATCATATTGATCGAGACAGAAAAAGAAGCTTAGACATTCAAGGGTGCTACATATTTTCTGGCTATCATCAATTTCAAGCTACTACATTGTCGGGTATTCTGGGTTGTCTTTAAATCTCTCTGTACCTCTGTGTCATGAGTAATAACACTGCTTAGACATGTTTCAAGAATATATACCTAATATATAGTTAAAATACTCATATGCCATGCTAATTGGTGTCATCAGTAAATATCCAGATTTAAAAAAAAAAAAAATGGAATTGCATCATGATACATTTGAGGTATACACATTCAAAACTATTGCAAAGTCAAGTAGCACAATAGGGAATTATAGAACAAAAATAAGATGCCTAATTTAATGATGTCTTTAAAATGGCAAAACAATAATTATTTCGCCTCCAAGATTTTGAAAGGCAAATAAGACCACTTTGATACGGAATATATGGAATATTCATTATGAAGACAACAAATTCCAGAAGATTCTCTTGCATCATTTTCATCTTTTTGTGCTTGTTTTGTTTATACACCCTTTGGTTTCTCTGTCGCTGACTCAGAAAGGCATCATCTCTATTTCTGGGAAAATATTATTGACATTTTGTCCTTGAGTGTCTGTCACTGGTGGGGGGCAGGGCGAAAATATCTAATGCATGGAATGTAGGTCATGAAAAGCTGAGGGCACTCAAGATGTTTTTGAACCAGAAAACAGGCTTTACTGGAATGGGAAAATAAGAAATTAGACAGCTTCATGTGATTTAATTTTAGATGCTTCACTGAAACACCACAGCTGCTCTGCTGGTAACGTCTTTTCTGGAGACAATGAGCTGAGTGTTCCCACAATGGCTTAGTGCTGGTAGGCGAACTGAACAAATTCAGCAGTTAAATAGGACTTCTTGCTTTCTCTGTACAAATATTGGGGACTCATCTTTCCTCTCTGCCAGTTTGGCTTGCATGTGCGCAAAAGCTGCTAGGTACATGCTAAAAGCTTAGACACTACCTCACCACCTCCCGCCCCATCCAAGGCAATCGGTAAAAAGCACTTTGCATTACTGACAAAGGAATTTGGGACAGTTGGAAAGTGCTTCACAAGTTTTTTCCATTCCAGTTCTTCTTTCTGGGCAGTCCTTACCATAGCCTGCTCTGGGTTTTGGCTCTTCTCTACCCAAAGCTGGCCAAAATCATTTCAGTTATATAACATTTGTCAGACACTCCTCTATTCTTCAGATTGTTCCTTTTCACCACATTACCCCAGATTTCCAGTTTGCCTAATAGCATTTCCTCCCCTACCTACTTTATCAAATTCTTTCCTTGGCTGTCATTATCTCTGTGTGAATTGCTACATAGTATTTAAGATTCTTTCATATCCCTAATTCCTACTTCTGGACTCCCTGACCACACTCAAATGGGTACCCAACAAGTTGCAAAAGGAGATATTCAGCTGTCAGCACTTATCTTTGGAAGCTCTTCTTTCCCATAAAATCAGTGAAGAAGAATGCTTTTTCTAACTAACTTAGGTACAGGCATAGTGAATACCCTTAAACAGTCCTAAATATGTGGCACAGAGGCCTTAGAAGTATTCATGTAGGAAACATAATTCTTTCTAGGAAAGCAGAAACCTCTTTTGTGAGTCTGTATTCCAGGTAAATTTTTAAGGAATTAAAGGAGTGATGACTTGCAAGGTATAAATATGCTGCTGTTGATCCTCATTATTGGTCCTTTTGATGTTCTGCTCCCTACTTTTTGCCATTACCAAGTGGTGTGTGAAGAGCATCCCTTTGGCTGCCAGCTGTCACACCAACTCGTGTGTTAGTCATAATCTGGGCATGGTCCTGAACCGACATGTCCCGAGTGGTCATGCATGTCCTGAAGTTATGCCTGTACATCTAATTTCTAATGGTAGCCAGGTGGTTACTGAGGATTTTGAAGACTACTGAATTTAGTGATTTCCAAACCAATGTTTATATAAATGGGAGGCTCAGGATGTTTAACGTCTGTCTGCTACACTTCAAGAGCAGTTAGCAGAAACCATGCAATCCCCTGTCATTATTTAACAGCTCATTTGAGAATAACAGGGTGATTGCCTTTTCAACAGCTGTGGCCCAGAAAACACAAGATGACATGGCTTCAATCGCCTATTGACACTGTACAAGAGAATTCCTTAAAAAGGCCTTTGGGCATTTGGAAATTCCTGATTGCAGAAGCCTAATCTTAAACAAAGCGGCATAAAACACTATCAAGAACTAGGAGACATTCTTTCAGAGTTGAAGACAAATGCATGCTGCAGGTAATTTCTCACTAAAAATGCCTACCAGAATTCTCAGGTTTGTCTGCAAATGTAATAATGTCCAGGAGAGGAAGCAACATAAATGATGCAGAAAGATCTCTGTACTGACAATGAGAAAAATGATACCATTTAGACATTTGAAAGTATGTGATGTTAGTCCACCTAATTTTTAACAAGGGGGAAGAATTAAGAATAAATTTTACCGTGCCGATTCAGATGTACATCTGTTGTAGTAGATCTAATTATTAGCCCTTATAAGGACTCAAAGAGAACCATTTCACAGTTTAGAATATTATTAAAAAGGAGAAAAATTTTGCATATAAAAATCCCACCTAAAGATAGCATATCCGAGGCCTAGACATTTCATATTTTCCTGTAATATCCAAACTATAAGACAAGAGAGTGTATTAAACTGACATTCAGCCCAAGAGAAAAAAATTGGATGGATGCACTGAACATAACGCATTGGATGCACTGAACATAACGTAACTCCGATAGGAGTGAGGCTGTCAGGGTAAGTTTTCCTGGGCAATTAATCCACAGAGAAGAAAAGTTCACAGGTAAAACAATTAGGAATGACTACACCAAACAGCGAGAGAAGTTAAATCAGACGTTGCAATTACTGACATGACTGCATTTCAAGTGCACTTTATGGCTCGGTTTAGTATCAATAAAGAATATAGTAAATGAAACAATTAAGGCCAAGATAGAATGCAACATATACCTTGATTAAAAAGAAGCCACCTTCAAGTCCAATTCAGGTAAGGCATAATACTTAAACTCTCAGACTGTTAACTTCTATCCCAGTTCAGTTAAAGCCTGAACTGCAACCATTGAAAATTAACAGACTCCCACAGGAATGCAGAGTTTCAATTTATAGTGCTGTTGCATGTCTTTTTCCACTCATCTACCTGATATAAAACTAGTAGATGAAAGTCAAATTGCAAAGGAGTTTGAATTTTTAAAATCTGGTAATGTTATTAAAGGCAGACAATGAGCAGTAGCAAGCACATAGGGAAAATTCTACACTTCAAGCCATAGTTTTTCTTTTCAATAACATTTTTTGCAGCTCTCTTCTTTACACAGACTGAGACTCCTCAAGTTCAGTCTGTCCCCTCTGTAATTCTCTGGTAATACAGTCTGCAAACACACTAAGTACCACAGCTCTCAAAGATACATACCAGTGCTTCAAACCCTTTGAAAACCAAGCCTCTTTAGCTTTTCCCTTGACACAAGTTAGTGTGACAGTCACACCAGCTGCTCAGACCTGAATAAGGGCTTTTTGAAGCAAACCCCATGAGCATACCCACAATTCAAACCATTCAAAATGAGTCTGTAGCAGATGATACGTACTGCCTGAAAATGAGGGATAATCTGAGCTATGACACCTATAGTGGTATTTGTATTACATAGGCAATATCAGTAATTGGTAGCATCTTAATTTAAACAATAAATCATCCATCTCTTTGACTTGGCTCACTATCAGGTTACCTGCCTAAAGAAAATAAGTGCCTGCAAGACTGAAAAGTCCTTAGAGTGGTAAGAGGTTTACAATTAAGACCATTTCATGCTGGATTTTGCCACACTGAATGCTTATAGTAGATAACTTGCACATCTGCTAATGGCATATGTCATTCCGTGGCTGTTTCAGTTTATCGTACACTCTCCTCTGAAGAAAATGAGCACAGGTTTTTACAGTTTTATCTCCAGAAACGTTCCCCTTTCCAATGGCTTGATTTCTGAAGAAAGCAGAAATATGCTTCCCACTGGAGGTGAAGGCAGGCAGGATGTTGGTATGTGTCTGTGACTCTAGAAAAAACAGGTAACAGTCCCTGAAAGGTCTTGCCTGGACAGTACTGTAGTTGCTCTCCATTTTTACATGTTTCCTCCGTAATAAGGCTGAAAGATGTAGAGAAGATTTCTTCACAGCTGCTTGCTGTATCAGTGCTATGGAATTAATACAATCACTAAAGCAGCGAGATTGGCTATGGCTCTCATGCTGATTCTAATAAGGTTCCTGATATAATTTCCATACCCCCTCTAAGCTGTTGCTATAAATAAAATCAATGCAGCCTTACATGGCTAAGTTTTGATAAAGTTTCTGATGGTGCCAAACTATCCTATTTCTCTGCATGCCAGATGCTTTTAATAAGGGACTTCCATCTTATGGCACTGTGTTTGCATTACCCCTGTGCCCCTGAGCTGCTTACAGTGATGCTTACAGTTGGCTCAACTTTTCCCCCCTGTCTTGTCCTTTTGTGTTTGTATAAGAAATAGGATCATTACTCTCTGGAGCCACCCACAAAGAAAGGGTGTGCATGGACAACCTCTTTCTGATGGCATAAGTTTGTTCCATTCAGGGCTCACTTTCAATGTTTTTAGAGAAAGTTCTCTAAAAATGGCCAATAACTAAGCACGAATTTTAAAATAGAAACAACCCCAGCATCAAAAGAAAAGAACTCTAAAGCTGACATTGACATAGGGTCTTTGTGTCCAGCTGACCAGCTCTGCAGTGCCTGCTCCTAGAACCAACTCCAGAACTCTGTGCTAGGTCCCAAGCACCTGAGGAGCATCCCATTAAAACTGTCTTTGGATAAAATTAAGACCCAAGGACCAAGACTAGGTCACTCTGCTAACTAAGCTAAGGTCATGCTTGTTGCTATGCTCTTGTTCAGAAATGACCATTCCTAAATCCTTCTTCTCACGGAAACATGGTTTTTGCCATTTTCCCTGACAGTCTTAATTAAGCAAATTTACCAGGAGTTGAGAGATGTTAGTTTGAACTCCTTTAACCAAGGAATGGAATCAAAGCCTGATTCCATATTTCTATATTTCATATTTCTGCAAGAGGCAGAGTCACAAGTATGCTGTATTGAAAGGGTATATTCTCTCCTAAATATGTTTTTGTTATTTGGGTTTTTTATAAAGAGGAAACCACAACAAGGAGCCAGAAAATACCACAGCATAGCACCCCTTCAAGAACACCTACAAGAGCAAGCTGTGGAGCAGAGACTCTGTCACCCGACACAGATTTTGGCTTAACTGCAATACTTAGTCTCGTCACAACTGCATTGACATAGGATAGACATAGAGCTGTAGGTATGCACATCTTTGGAATTTAGATGTTTCTCAGTATTGATGACACTTGAGGAGAGATGTTTCGATATTGCAATACTGGACTTCACTACCTAATCTCAGTTAAGTCTTATTTGAGATAGCTTCTCAGTCCCTAGTCATCATGATCTAATGCAATCAGGTCTTAGTTTTTCCCCTTGGGGCAGGAATCATACAGCACTCACGAGTCACCGAGTAAGAAATGCCAGTTTTCCCCATTCTTGTTACCAGTGCAATCAACTAACATGTAATTCATGAAAAGGATCTGTTGAGAGCTTAAAGGTCAGCTAGTCTGAATGGAACTAAATCCATCTTCTGTGCGTAAAGGAAGAAATAAAAGACATGGAAAAAAGCAACCAACCAAAACAAAACCCCTTTCCATAACGTTTGCCTTCCAGTAAGTACAAAAGTGACGTGATTGCTGTCACTTCTTGCTCTTAATGAGTAAGCACATTGCTGACTGCAGCACATCTGCTGTACAGGGTGGAATGACAGATACTGCCTGTAGCCCACATTGGGATAAAGTCATCAACAGAAGATCAAGCAAGCGGAAATGGAGATAAGGATCTACATGCAAGCCATAGGACGATCCCAGAACTACTCAGTCCATGACTACATACGTTCACTGACTTCTGCTTCTGGGGCTCCACTGTTGCTCTCTGGGCTATGTTAGAAAATTTCACAGTTGCAGTCTTTTACTTTTGATGAGGGAGAAGTAGGGGAAAAAAGCGTGTTCCCACACTCTTGCTTGTGCATTAAGCCATACGCCAGGCACACAAAAAATCTCACAGTAAATTCTTGAAGCTTTCGGGAAATCTCTCAAACCACAAACCCAGGCTAAGTCAGAGTGAATGTGTGAGTCAATGCACTTATTTAGAGTTCAGTAGTAGCTGGGCTCTGACTGTAAGATTCAGGCTGCGCACGCAGAGTGAAGTCAGTTGTTGCGCTGAAGAGTTTCCAGTCCACAGTAGGAAAAGAGACCAAATTCACTGCAGTACATGCAGCAGTTGGATATTTAGTTTTCAAAAGGGGAATTTGAATTCATTTATGCCCCAGAAAGGAAAACTCTAATATTAGTCTTATCAGAACTATGTCTACTTTATTTAGAATAGGAAAGTAGGGTTGTAAAGGTTATTATCTGAGATCTGGTAACTCTTTACTGAAGGATAGAATTTTATTACATGTTATTGAGGATCGGATTAAAGCTATTCTACAGGACACTTCTTAATTGTCCATTATTGGTCATACTACCTTCTGCTTCACCATAAATGGATTTAGAAAAGTAACTGGAAAAAGAGCTGTTCTAATTGCAGAAGTACAGCCTCGAGTTTCAAGGCAACAATAAGATGCTACGGGTTATTTTTTCAGTTTTTAGCCAAAGATGTAAGAAGCCTCATTTTAAAAAAACATTCTTGAAAAGGCATCACTAACTGGGAGATTCTCACACAGGATCAAAACATCTCTTGAAAAGAAATAGTTGTCGTAGTTTGTAGAGTTAGAAAGACATATCTATTTCATATTATTTGAACAATAAGATACTGTTGCAAGAGATGTCATGAGAATAATTTCATTGTCTTCCACAAAATGTGTCTCCAGGCTATGAGACTAAGGGCAATCGCTGAAGTTGAGTTTTTCTCTCAGTATATTCCAACTCAGCAACAACCATTGAGAAACTGGCTTTCGCATTGGCTTAAATTTTATCCTGCTTCAGCATCAGTGTTGAAAACACAGTTTTGTTAGTTCTGTATTTATACATCTGGGGTAGATCATCAAACTCCCGCAGTATTAGAGACTAGGACCAAATTTTTCTGTTGCATCTTATTCTAATTATACATCGGATCTGGTATTTTGAAAAGAAAGGTAACGATTTTGATTATTGAGATACCCCTTCATTAGCCTAGAAAAAGAGTAAGAAGATAACATCTAGACTATTTCTGTGGAACATGCTTTCCATTTTCTCTTTCTTTTGTATGTTTATATTTCTCACTTCAACAGCAGAAATGGCTATCTACTTAGACTAAAAGCCTTCAACATTTAGGAAATGTTAGAGCAAAAAGTACTGCAGCCCATCTCCTCAGTTCCAGCTTAGGTACAACTCCGACTCATCACATACTGTAACAAAGCTCAAGGTCCCAATCCATTTACTCCAAAATGGTGAATAGCTGACCCAAATACATTTAAATTTCAGGATACACCTAAACTGTTCTGGAGATCATCCTGATCAGGGTAAAACTCCTCTGAATTGAGGGCAACATTTTCTTGGATGTTAAACTATACTCTGTTTTATTTAGCTAAACACTACAGACCATTACATAATCACATGGCTTTTACCAACTGTATGCACTCCTTGAGAAGAGTATCTGAGTAACACCCCGAGACTGCCTAGTCACATATTTATTTATTACCACATTAAGGGAAGGACAGGACATTAAAGATGAATAGGATAGGATAGGACTAAACTGCCCTCCATTTGGTTTGATGTATCTGCAATTTGATTCTTGCAATGTTTCAAAGGGATCTGAACCCTTTTAGCTTTGTTTCTTCTGAAGGAGTCAACAGATCCTAAAACTGTCTCTGTATTTTCCAGCTGGCCACTTGGCTTGAATCCAGGTCACTCCTCATAAAATTATAGCTATTTCATGACAAATGCAAAAGGACTCTGTCGCTCTTAGTCCAGTTGTCAGCAGCTTGTAATTGTAATCACAAAGGCTACTACCTTGTCTGTATTTGCAACAAAGATCAAAGTGATTTACTGGTGTCTGGATTTACTGTTTGCCTTATTCATATTGCTTCTCAGTCTCACCACTGATAATAGAATTCATCAATATTTATAATTATAATTATTA
>NW_010424994.1:41323-46642 GCF_000710305.1 Buceros rhinoceros silvestris | reverse complement strand
CTGCTTTAGTGAAATAATAAGAATAAATACCAATACTGAACCCAACTCCCCTGACGGCAGCCACATCACTATCACCACTGATGCTGCAGGGCAGGCACTGGGGAATTCCCAGGCCAGACTCAGCGGCAGATGGGAACAGGATGTGGGAGCGGGATTCTGAGCTGGATTTCAGAACTGCATTCAGGGATGCACAGATTGGGCACTAAGGCAGAACAGAGTCCTCCTCAGGCACCGGCATTTGAAGAAGAGGAGCCGGAGGCTTGACCCTTGTGATCCCTCAGTTTTACACCAGATATGATGACGTCTATGGGATGGCACACCTTGTTGGTCAGTTTAGGGTCACCTGTCTGTTGAGAAAAGGGGGGAAATAAAACCGGTCTTATAAGGCCGACATGGAATCTGCAAGACAAGCAAAATCAGGGGGGCATGAATAATGAGGGTTTATTTGCAGAGCAACATTTACAGGTTCTTTTGGTCTTGCCGTTGATAAACGAGCTGCAGAGTTAGTTATGGCTGATTTACCAGAGAGACGCCATAGGTCTGGCACCGGAGAAGCTTACAGGCTGCCTGTTGGAGCCCAGCTACTTGGTATAATAAACCTGTTGTTAGGTGCAGGAACAATGCAAAAGAAATAATTAAATCGTGATTATAATCACACAAAATACACCCGGGGAGAACAGTGTCACTCAACGTAGGCTGAGATAGAGAATCTTACCCACACCGTGTCCCCAGCGGGGGGGTGGAGAGGGGAGCGAATTTGTCAATCCGTCCATCGGTACGGTTCCGAGTCTTCTTCTGTCCCAGTTTGGGGTCAACATTGGGTCAATATTTATACCTAATTTTTGGCATTGTGTCATTGGTGTAGATGTGCGTATGGGGACGACTGTAGACAAGCTTATCGCTGCTGTTAATGGCATGAAGTCTGTCAATTTACACCTGCATGGGTGGAGGTAACAGCCCATTTTGTCCAGGGCAGAAAAATGGAAGAAGGAGACCACCAGACCTCCGCCCAGCTTCACACTCCTCCAGGATGTTCAGGTAACACCCAACACCAGATATGGATCTGGTGATAGTTGTAGTTCTAATTGTCACCTCCCCAGTGATGAATTTTATTGACAAAGCAATCACAGGCATCCAGCTGCATGGCGTACATGCCTTACGTGACTTGGACTTTGTGCTGGGGACTGTCCTCTCTACACCTTTCCTCTCCACTCTTCCCCACAGGTGCGACATCTCACTTACTGCACCCCCACCGTGGCACACAGGATGTAGCAGTGACCTTGGTCTGCACAGCAGAAAGTGTCAGCAAGAGCCTTTCTGCACCCCTGTCCCTGGCAGTGAGTGTAAACATCAAGAGTTACCACTTCTAGAAACAGACACTGTCTGCAAAAATAAGCCGTTAACTTCAGAAAGTGCCGTCACTTAGCAGAGACTGAGCTGGAAAGTAAAATCACTGAACAGAATTAGTGCTGTTCTAACCCAAACCAGGACACCGCACCAGAAAGTATCCGTATAGCCAAGTATGGGTCAAAGAAGGTACATTATGCCTTAGACAGCTAGTTATACCCTATATGGGTAAACTTGCATCTCAACCGGCCTTTCATGGCTTCTACTACACTGAACGAGAGAGTGGATTTTCTTCCAGCTCTTTATAGGTAAGCCAATGAAACTTTTACTTACTCACCATAACTTAACAGCACTCATTCTTTCTAAAGAGTAAAGCCATTCACAACTTCACCAGCTGGGCAGGATGGGATGGGCATGCACCCAGATAAGAGGGATGCTGCTCAAGCAGCAGAATGCCCTACGGCATTGGCTTCCCCATGCCAGTCCCCCTGCCAGGGCTGCCCATGGGCTGTTTTCTCTGGGCTAGCCCAATGCAAAGCCTGCAGACACGGCTGCAGAGCCACCATCCTGATGACATCTCCACCCAGAAAAAGGGCTGTCTGATCAGTACCTCCTGCAATCCAAGGAAGCGCTGTGGGCATGGGAGGGAAAGTGCGGGACCCACCGGCTCCAAATCCCACTTCAATCTCAGCCAGCCTGCTGGGTGCCAGGGTGTTTTCTGGGGCAGCCAGGCTGGCCATGGGGGCCCTCATGTACCTGTGTGCTCTGGGGTCTGTGCTGACCCTGTTCCACATCTGCTCTGACAGGCAAGGAACCTGCAACTGTCACTGAGCAACAGGGCGATGCCAGTAATTTAGGAAATGACAAACCATTTGCGTGTGTCTGCACTCTGGAAAATGCATCCAAGAAAGGTTAAATCTGTCCCCGCAGGAGCATAGAACAAACGGGAGCACACATCGAGGAGCTGCACTGCTGCTGGAAGGAGATTGGTGCCCCTGTTTTGGTATAAGATGGTGCAATGTGAAATCCCATGTTGCAAGGAGACTTGCAATGTGCTTGATTGTCTCTATTTCTTGCTACAGTGAAGACTGGGTCTGGAGGTTGGGTTTGGGGTTTTTTTATTTATTTTAATCAAAAGAATTCTGAAAGTAAATTTCCTCAGATTCTTCACTTGATAAATTGCTGTTGATGAAAATCAATAACAAGAAATCACTGTGCTGGATGCTACCTGAAAAAGCAGTGTTTCTCCATTTTCTGTGTCTTCTAGGAAATAACTGGCATTTACTCATCTTAATTGTCTCATTTCTGCTTGTTTATAAAACTAAAAATTCAGCTCTTGCCTGAAGTTTTCTTAGCAGCCTCTCAACAATAAAGGGAAATCGGTGCAGCTTGCAGTGTTACAGGCACCAGTGGAGCACAGTTTCACACCAGCATTGCTTAAGCTGTGGTACCCAGTGTTTCAGTACACATTTTGAGTATGCTTATCTAGCCAGGGACGGAGATGTATGATTAAACAGGAGTGACTGAAGCCCTTTGTGGAAGACAGGGAAAAGGCACTGTGTGCAGCTGGAGGGTGGACCTGCTGGGTGGGGAAGCAGTGGCCAGGCAGCTGTGTGACCACAGCCACAGCCCAGAGCAGAGCCACTCAGGCGGTGGGAAGCCGACACCCAGGCTGTTCCCCATCCTCCCTTCTAGGTAAAAATACACATGTCCAGCTGTAAGGCTGCTGGACTCATCTTCTTGAAAGCAAATCCTCTGCGTGTGTTTTAAAGGAGGAAAACACTCAGCTGAAGGCACATAAGTGGGTGCAGGAAGATGAAAGACAGGTTCACCACAGGGTAGATTATTCTTGTGGAATCTGGTATCTGGTTTTCTAGGATAAAACTGTCCTCTCTGGCTTCCAAAAAGGCTTCAGGGCAAGGTATGAGTTTACCTGGAGAAGGCTGAGGTGGGCAAAAACATGACTAAGGGGATACGGCTCCAGGCAGTGGGGGGAGGTCGGAGCAACAGAGGCTCCCTCCCCCGGATTGTTTCCAAGGTTTATCTTACTCAGTATTTTTACTCATAACCTTGGCTCAGAATGTCTACATGTGCTAATAAAATTTGCTGATGACACAAAACTGGGAAGCAACATCAATTCAGAGGATTCAAACATGTTACAGGAGGACCTTGTGAATCAAAGTAACAGAGAAGGGAGGGAATTCAGTAGCACAAAACCCCAGGTTTTATATTTGGGAACAACTTCTTTTTTGCTGTAAGCAAGGAACTCAACAGCTAGCAGCAACAGAGCTTTTTCCCCTGAGCATAGGGCAGTTATGAATGATAACATTATCCAGCTGTGAGAGGGAAAGTCAGCCTTAAAACTCTTCCAGAGAGGTATCTTTGTCAGTGATACCTCAGGAAAGGTCATACTAAGGCCATTGTACAAGCTTTTGGTTAGCTCTCATTCACAATAGCAGATACATTTCCTGCTTCCAATTCCCAACATGAATTCCCAAGGGACACAAAATATGGATGGAGAGTTATCAGGATAATGAGAAGAAAAAAGGCTCTACTATCTGAATACTTTTGCTAAAAGCTTTGGCTTGAGAAACTAGCAGAACAAAAGCTCAGTGGAAAGTCAGCTGCTGTCTATAAGCCTGTGGGCACAAAGACTTGGGAAGAAGATCTGTTTAAGCACCAGGACAATTTTGTCATAAGAACATATGGATACACACTAGCCATCAATATATTTAGAATGTAAATTAGGAGAAATGGTTAAGTCTTTGGGATAACCAGATTCTGGAAAACTCTTCCTTTGGGATCATGGAGTCAAATAATCTACTTGATGTGGAGTTTGATGAGTTAGAAAAGGAAGCATGTATCTGGACCAGGTTACTCAACAAGTCCTTTCTAATCACTTGTCCTATCCCAGCACGCTTCCTCAGTGCTATCCACCAATAACATAAGTGGTAAAACATAGAGATGTATGGGTAGCTTTGAAGCTCCAACTTTTTCTCAGGTTTTGAAAGACAACTGAAGGCATTCACAAGCCTAGACTCTTCACTGCCTGCAGAGGATTCCAGTCAGAGAATGTGGACAAGTAGAAAAAGTAGTGCACAGAATATGAAAGTGAGATTTCAAAGCCATGTCCAAACCACTTGAAGAAAAAAAAAGCTGACTACATCAAGATCTTTTAAAAACCCCATTGAAAGAACTGGAAGTAGTAAAGACTTTGAATACTTCTATTTCGCATGCTATCCTTTGTTGTATCCACAGCAAATTTTGAGCACAAGAGATTTTTCCCGTTTCCCATTCCCCCTTGAGTCACCTGCAAGAGGCTCAGAAAAGACAGATGTTTCCCATCTCTCTGGTCACTGCGGTTCCACAGAGCCCTACAGGTGTGGCGATAATAAATATACAAAGCATTTGATTAGAACTTTTTCTCCTCCTGGACTCAAAAAGATGATGTTCTTGGACTGGCCGGTTTGGCAGGGAAGACATTTTCCCTTGTTCAGCATTCATTTTTTTGATGCCTACAGCACCGTCCAACATTAGGGAACTGCACAGCTTTTCAGGCACGTGTCTTTTTTTCACAGTGTTCTGTGTAAAACATATAATCACAAACCCCATGAATTATTATCACTTAACAACTGGCACTTCCTACCTTAAAAGCTCATTGTTTTTAAGTCATCACTCATATCTCTATTAGTGAATTTTCCAGTAACCAAATGTATTTGGGGACTGCCCAGAAGGGCATGACTAATGCCATCCTGCTCACATTTTCCCACTTCCCTAGTAAAGCAGGCATGAGAAGTAGCCAAAGCATCTCTGTCTGATGCATTGTCCACCTCACGGGCTCCTCTTTTCTAACGTAATTTCTGCATAGTGTTCTGCTTCCCTGCACCACGATTCAACCTGCCCCTGCCCCTGCCCCCCTCTGGCGCCTTGCAAAAGCAAGGGCTCTTTCTGCTTGACCAGCTCAGCCACACG
>NW_010424994.1:37828-41185 GCF_000710305.1 Buceros rhinoceros silvestris | reverse complement strand
CATCCTCTTAAGTCCCATTCACAGGGACTACCCTATAAATATGCCTCCTGTTACCTACATACTCCTCCCATGTGAGCTGTTTCACCTTCCAGTTATCTCTAGTCATAAGTCTCATTATTCTTTCCCTCCACCAAGCCATCCTCTTTTTCACCCTAGGCTGTCTGAGCCCAGTTCTGACACGTCATCTCAGAAGACTTTCCTACACCCCTACAATAGCCTCCAGGCCCGCTGTCTTTAGGCATAGAACTTGCCAACCTTTTGGTACTCAAGAGCGGCAGCCTTTGAATGGATACATCAATGACTTCTTGAAACGCATTCTCATTCATGCTCTTCACTCAGCTCTCTTGGAAGCAAGGCCTTCCTTATCTCCACAGATCTTGTTGCTTGAGATCATAGCCAGAACAATAAACAATTAACAAACTCCAGGGGGGGAATACCTTAGGTGTATTTTCACATCCCAGCATGCCCGCACATGTTCATGCCTCCAAGTTCCAAGCTCAAACCCACAATTTCCCGAAAGATTTAGTTGAGGCCCATTTTTTTTTTTTTGCCGTGCTCCATCAACATAGCACGCAACCACTACTTTGTGATCCCGTTTATTTTACACATACAAAAAACATTTCTGTGTTATGCTGAGAACTAGGGCTTATGCTCGTAGACAGACTGAAGGATCCCTCACTTTCCAGATATCAGACCAGATTTTCCAGCTCATTCCAGTGCTTCGCAGAGAGTTAAGTATGTCCTTACTGCTTTTCTCCCTCTGAAACCTGTCTCTGTCTTCCTGCCACTGAAGTCAAGAGAAATTTGCCCCAGGTGAGACTAGCTAGGAAAAGCAAGAGTACACTGCAGTGACAGTGCCAGCAGGAAGATTGCCAGAGGTGTAAAGTTGTCTCATCTTTTGTGATCCTCTGCACAGCCAGCTTTTGTGTCAGAGAAACAACACCTCGCCTTTCCCTGGAATACCACGGGGTGGGAAGGGAGGAGAGTAGACTTCTCTTGAACGGCTCTTCAGCTGGTCTGTGAAGGAGACCTGTCTTATTAATACTTTCCTTAAATACTATGCAGAGGCATTGAAAAAACACCTTCTATTCCACACATAGCTTCCTTCAAAGAAAGATGGGTTGTGGAAACAGGAAATGGCTTTTCTTAGGTTCCCTAACATAGCTGGAAAACACAGGTGAGGTTTTTGGCACACAGCCCTTTTTATGGCTTCTTTCTCTTATAATTGCTTTAGGATGTGTAACGGATGTACAGCACATGTAAGGAAAAAAAAATCACTTAAAAAATATTAGCATGAATGTGAGCTTTCCAGCAGGACCACCCTTTTCACTTCTGTGGCACTCTTCTGTTGAATTAGGAAATGCTTAATTATAGTCTGCTTGAATTGTGCTGGTCATTTGCACTGTGCCAGGGGGAGAGCGGGCAGGCGGTCTGCCCTAGCCTGGCCTATGGAGCAAAGGCTAACCGGCATAAAGGGATGGTTTTCCCTGTCCAACTGCCTCAACCTCTAGATAGACTTGCTTGGTGGAAATAATTAACAAATCATTCTCAGACATGTCTTAAAACGCAAACAAATGAGCCTAGAAAGCTTCCAGAAGCAGTCCCTAATGCAGGCAGCAAAACAGAATTAGTATCTTAGCTTTCTCCTTGAATATTTCCATCTGAAATAATCTGAAAACAAGTAAATACATTCAATTAAACAGAGGAAAGAAACACACCAAAGCCCTTCTAAAACACTCTGGGAAAACAATGACACTTGCAGTGACTTCCTCCAGCACATCAAGGAGGAGAGGACAAAAGTCCGATTTGTCAGACGTATGAAGAATGGTGTTATTGTTCTTTTATTTCCTACACATACCCACCCAAATAGGAATGAGTCTTTCCTCCAAACAACACTGGCTGCAGACGCTCAGCTGATAGGTCTCGGCCACAGCAGGCAGGAACGCAAAGTACTTTACCCGATTGCGTAACAAGCACTGAGCAAGCAGCTATAACCCCTGGCAAGTAAGCAGTGGTCGAGGTTTTTTCGAGCCAAATTTGCATATAGGTGTAAAGAAGTGGCTCTAACTTGTCTCCACGTTTGAAATCTCATCAATTTTTCTGTTGATTCATTCATTCATTTGCCTCGTTAACAGGTAACACGCGCATGCTGAAACTTGACCTCCAAGCATGTTATGAGCCCAGAGAGAAGTACTGGTTTGATTACCATCTCTGTAAACAAAAAATTTCCAGTAAGAAGAAAGATTCCTGTAAGCTGATTGTAGCAGGAGCTGGTATGACGTCCGTCACACCAGCAATGGCTGCACAAACTCGGCTATAAATCACCACCCCGCAAAGGCTCCTTTCCAGGTCAGGGCTTCACGTCTGGTCACGATGGCTGTTTACTGAAGAAAGCTGTTGATCCTCTAGGAGTTTCCAGAGAAGAATTATCAAACGTATGATGAACACCAGCAACTGCTACTGCTTTTGTGATGAATTAGGATAGGAACTGTCTGCATGCTTCCTGACAACACAGTGGTGTCCTAACCCGAGCTTACCAGATGGGAAACTACAGCTACAGCACAAGTAAACACAGAAACTACCCTCGTTTCTTCATACTATAGCTACGACTTCCAGCCTGATGTTTAAAGCTAGTAGATAAGCAAAAGCAATTGAAAGCTACCTCTTAGGTAAATGCCTTTGTTTTCATGTGTTTTTGAGATTTACTGTGAAACTCTTTCCACCAAAATACTTAAAGAATTATTTAACAGAAAAATCAGATTAACAGGAGAAAGCAAAGCACAGCAGCATTGCTTTCCTCACACTTGGCCCTTGGTTTCTGAGCCACTGAATCTCTCCTTCCTTCACACTGGAAGAAAAAGGACCATAACTCAGGGATCCCTGCATGCTTTCATGCAGTACAAGTAAAGCTAACTGAAATTACCTTGCATTTGTCCGGGCTAAGGGAGGGCCCATCAGCAGCTGACACTCAATAACTAATTTGGGATGGCGATTCATCTGACCCTGCAAGCGAGGCATCAAGTTCATCTGAGCTATCTGTCCCTTTACGGACAACAGAAAGGAAGAGGAAAATCCAGAGCAATCCACCTTACCCTAAGACAGAAAGAAAAATAGGCCAGTTGACTCATGACAAAAACACACCCATTTCTCTCACTGACAGTAAAGGGAGCCTTGGGTGATGTGCTGATGGAGACAGCCGTAACACAGACATGTAAAGGAAGGTGAGTCAAATCCCATCCCCATGTGGGAGCACTCAGCCTCTGGTGCCTGGTCCAACTCCTGCCCCCAGCTGTAGAAAGAGGATGACCTGTTCCCTTCTCACATTTCATAGGAAGCAGCCAGAGGGTCTTCACTTCT
>NW_010424994.1:34145-37740 GCF_000710305.1 Buceros rhinoceros silvestris | reverse complement strand
TCCCTAAGAGAGTGTTTTCCTCACCTCCAGGAGTTGTGGAGGAGAGATGTTTCCTACCCAGCTCTTCCCACCCACAACCCATCATGACATCATTGTCCTTTGTCCCTAAAGGCCTGTTTGACCACAGGGTTTGCTAATGTGCTTTCCAGTGCCTGCCTGCTGGCACGATGTGCTGGGGCCCTGGAATGCCAATCTCGCCACCTGGATTTAGGTGCACATGCTCATGGCTGGCAGCTCGCACCTTCACCACTTTAAACTGGTCACAGACCATTTGGTGCCCTCACTTGTGTCCACAAGCTTGGTCTTCTCACCTTTGTGTGTCAATATCTTGTTGTCATGGCTATTACACCTAATTGCTATTGCAACCGCTATCAGAGTTAACAGCAATGCTTGTACCCCAAATAAACCAACACAGATGCTGAGCATCCTCTGGCCCACATGGCTTGGAGGAGGGCAGGGAGATGGCCTTCCTTCCTCCCCTCCTCCACCCCCACTGCCTGCGTCCAAGTTTGGTCATGGGTAGAGATTCTCCAAGGGGCAGAAGGACTAGAGATGTCCAAGACGGTACCTGGAGGCATGGAGCCATGCAGGATCCCCTGCATCCTGGGGGCTGGCAGGCTCCCCCCAGCCTTCAGAAGGATGTAGTAACCAGGGAGGGTGCCCACACTCACCCAACACATGTCCGGGAGGCACCTGGCAGATGCTGAGGTGTGGAACAAATAGTACACACTTACACTATTAATTAATAAGCACAGCAGGGAAGTGAACATTAAACATGTTCAGAGATACGCATTACTCAAAAAGCACGAAGCTCTTCAGTCAAATAAGCGGGACTTCAACTAAGACAAAAGCAGAGGAAAGCAAAGGGATAACACCCAGCAAGCAAATGTACCACAATGAGAATTTAGCATGCAAAAGTAAAAAATAGCTAGTGCGTAGTTCGGAAATACAAAAATAGTTTGGCTGTTCCCTTACCCTTTCCTTTCAGTCATCACTTCTCTGCAGCCCTGGGCTTTGTTTGTGTCAGTTGCTATGGGGAGGCTCTGCCGACAAGACCTGCTGCGGAAAAGCAGTCCTGCTGACGAACCCACCCAGGGCCATCGGCACAGTAACAACAGTAACTCACACTTCCTCCCTCTGCCTTTGAACACCTGACTTAGCCTATCTTGATGCCGTAAAGCATCATTGCACCTCCCCTCCTCACAAAGTATTTTCTGCCCTTTCAGAAGACCTGCGGTGGCTGGGAAGAAGGCATGTAAAAATCAACAAACTGCTGATGGGATGCTCTCTGCAATGAGCATACCCCGTGAAGTTGCTGCAACACCACATCACCCCTCACAGGAGGGGAACATGCCCATGGCCAAGTCCAACCTGGGTACCTGGGAAATAGCCCGGGCCAAATTCTGCTGCTTTGGGCTGTGAGTGTGCTGGTATCCTGACCCCACAGAGTCAGCTCTGCCACAGAAATCAGGACAGGGGAACGGTGCCTGTCCCCTCCTGACACTCCCCAGCACAGCAGCTAACATGCCTCATGGGAGCAGCGACATGCCCACCCTGTAAGGCGTGGTGTTTGGTGGTGAAGTGGTGGCAGCTTCCAGCGCTCATCACCCTTACAGAACACAAACGCTTCTTGCCTATGCCTGATAACAGCGTCGACAAGTATCTGCAGGCAAGGGCTTGCAGCACCCGCTTTGCCACTCTGGCTCTACTCACAGGGGACTTGTAGAAAGCATCAGCCTCCTTTCCACACCCCTACACCTCTGCCTGCACCCTGCCGAACATCCAGCGCCGCAGATCACCCTGCTGGCCAGGTTATGGATGTGTGCGGGTTAGCAATACACCCCTCTGGGTCTGCCACCTGGTGCCACCGGTCAGCAGGGGCATACTTTATGAAGTGTCTGCAGTCCGTCATCTCCTAATAAACGCATTTTGGCACCTCCTGTATTTGCGAGTTTAGACATTCCTGTCTGCAATAAACCTGTCTTGCTCGCCCCACAACTGCCTGAGCGCTGTATTTCCCTTTCCTGCAATGTTCAAATATACTGTTTGGCACCCAAAGGCTTTACATTTTTATAACACCTTCTACATTTGCAGCACTGTGCAGACATTCATTGCCATCTCCCAACACCCTGGCGAGGTCGGTGAGCAAATATTATTCTCTTTTCTCGGGTGAAAAGACTGAAACAAAGTGAAAGCAGCTTGTCTTGGACCACATGGCTAAGACTCCCCAGACATACAAAGTAGCTCCTGAACCTCCTTTCCCTTTGTGAGAGCACTGTGTTTGCACACAGCCCACGGACTTTCTCACACCTGTAGCCCATCCCTATGGCTGGCAGAAGCGTTTGCTCTCTGTGAGCTTGGCTGCCGGGGCAGAGTATCACGTGAGCAGAAAACGAGTAAGAAATGTTTCCTGCTGGGGACTTGGGTTAGGGCTCCTTTTTCGCATCCACGATGCATGATGTGGAAACACCCAGCTCCTGCGAGCAGCCTCTTGCGAGACCTTCTCTGCTGGCCAGGCTGCAAGTGCTGGAGCTCAGCTTTTTAAAAAGGCAAGCGTGAAAAATGCGAGAGCAATTTCCAGAGCTTGTGGGTGGTTTAGCTGCCATGTGGGCACGTACAGTGAGGCTGAGCAACAAGGGCAGGAGGGAGGATTTACAACCTCCCCGTCTTCAGTCCTGTGTCCCTCCAGCCCTGTTTTAAAGAATTCAATAAATCTAGTCCAAAACCCAAGTCTTTGATTGTTATTATACAGAATAGTTGAGTTGCCTGCCCACTTGAATCTTTAATTTTTACTGCAGTAAGTATCAGGTACCAGGTAATTCAATGAAATGAGAAGAAAGATGCGGTTGCTGTCCTGACTGTTCTTAGGCATTCACACTTACTTCTGAGCTCTGTGATCTCAGCGCCAGACCCTCACACACTAAACACCGAGTACCACCAGCCTCTTTGCAGAGCTGTGCTGATAAGGAAGGTAGCCATCAAAGGGGAGCACGGCTTGAACAGCTCTGAAAGAAGTGCCTCTGACTTCCTCTAATGGCTCACAGGTTGGGGAAAAGGACAACTTTGTTCTTTTTCTGTCTGGGCCGGCATATATACAAGCTAGCTAAAGACTAAGGCTTCTATTTCTAGCAAATCCCCTTGCCATTGGGCTGGCACAAGGTGTGCCATCTGGCAGCGCCGCAGCTCCTCTGGCAGCACTGCTGCTTCTGATTTCTGTCAGGCTCTGAACTCCAAGCAGTTTACAGCTGGAAAGTCTGAATCGGCCACACTTCAATGACTTTCTAGGGTTTTTTCTCTTTACCTGAGTTCTGACTCAAGAAACTAACTTATGCTGAATTCATTTTAAATTCAAAGCTTGGTTTCAATGTATGTTCAAGGGACTTTTTGTTTAAATCACATAATGAGCAACAATCACACCCTTCTTCATATCACCCCCCTGCAGCACCCACCTCTGGGCAAGACCCAAGTTCTGGACATGTTGCTGCAGCATTGCCACATCCCTGTCCACTAAAACAAAATGGGAGAAAGAGGGCAATGGACCCAAGTGCATTAGAAATTTTTTAAGGAGCATTACAGGCATTTTGGTGGTTCAGCA
>NW_010424994.1:30910-34048 GCF_000710305.1 Buceros rhinoceros silvestris | reverse complement strand
AGCATATCTATGTCATCTACAAATTTACCTGCTAAAACTGGAGTTTAGTGTTTCAGATTCCGGGGCATATTATCTAGGCTAGGGCACTGTTTCAAGTTATTAGTTTTATAGCCTGCTTGTAACTACAGAGAGCAATTGAAATAATTACATCCTTGCCACAAAACCTACCCACCTGGGTGAAAGGCAAATGGGAAGGTATGACAGCACTGCAGGAAAAGCGATCAGCTGGGTAGGGGGGCCAGAAGCGGCTGGGAGACACCCTTGGTGGAGAACTGCTCAGCAATCTTTGCTGAATGGGCACCTTGCTTTGGTTGCTCTCCCAGCAGCCTCCCAGAAAACCTCCCCTGTGGTACCACCAGCAGCTGGACATCCTCTGCACTGAACAGGCATATTGATTGTGCTGTCCATGCACAAACCCTTTTTGCACCTGCTTCCTCTCCAGGAAGCATGCTTGGAGCTTAAAAAAGGGTGGTGAGTGCTCCGGCAGGGGTCTGCGCATCCTGCGGCTGATGAGAAGGGTTTCCCCCATGAAGGATGTGACTCTACAAGCATTAAACTTGCTATGGAAAACTGTGAGGACAAACAAGCAAAAGATGAAGATCTGGATGCAAGAAAATTAGAGAACTATAAGGTGGATGTTGGGATAAATACTAGCTGAAGTGGCACAGGGGAGGACATCAGCCTCCCTCGGCAGCACAAGCAGTGCAGCAGCTGCTGCCACAGGCTGTGTGCAGCACGTGGAAGGAGACCCAGAGAGTCCTGTCATCCCTTCCCCTCCCTCTCTCCAGCCTCCCCAGCAGGGAGCCACTCCTGCTCCGCACCATTTGGTACCCAAAAAAACCATGGGGGCAGAGGGAGGAGGATGGGCTCTCTCCAGTTCATACAAGCACTGGCCACCTGGGGAGTCACTGAGTAGAGGCAGGTACCACATAGCAGCTGTCCAGCCAGCCATGCTGTTCCTGAACGGGAGAGCTTTCCTCATCTGAAAATTTCTCCTGCAGTGGTAGAGATGGGTGGGAGCTCCTCGCCTGACCGAGGTCACCTGCATGACGCCTCTGGGTACTGCTGGCACCACATCTGCCAAGACTAGATCCATTCATGGAAATGATGAGGGTTTATTCTGCAAATCTGTTTAGGGTAGCGTTAGTCATCTGCTGTGGGTGTGATTCAAGACCAAAGTTAGCTGACCAAATTCCCCATATAGTCAAGAAAGAGACCAGTAAAGACAGGGGTGTGATCCAAAGGGCCTGCATTACATGCCTGAAGTAAAACAGCATCAACACTGTCATTGTATACAGAGCAGTATTTTAGTTTCTGGCTGTACTGAATTTTCTGTGGAATCTGTAAAAGTAAAACAATCATGTTTTGCTGGTACACGTTCACCGCCAATAAACAGCAGCATTCTGGCTACACTTACCGGGTGTTCTTGAAGGTTTCACGCAGAAGCCATCAAAAAATCACCCCAGGAGCAGCATTTCTCTCTACTGCCTCCAAAGCAGGGCTGGCAAGGAGTGCTGCAGGGCAGATCACACAGAGGAGTTTTTCCAGGGCCTTAGAAATCCAATGCAAATACACAGAAGTGAAAGAAACAGTGTGAGGACAGAGAAAAAAGCACAAGAGCTCTCTAAGTGTTCAGGTCATGGTAAATTATGGGAATGAGGAAACCCTGAGCAGTTACAGTCACTGCACAGGTGAAGGGAGCAGGAGTCAGGCAGATAAAAAGAGTTAGGACTAGTGAAACACAAAAGACAGAATAATCGAACCAAAATATATCTGCAGGGACATGGGTCATTTACTGCCAGCTGTCAAGGAACTGCGTAAGAAAGAGTTGCTATCTTTAGTTACCCATCATTTGCGGAGGCAGAGAAAATGATGCAGTGATGCAGCAAAGCTGGAAAAGAGTAAACATCATAAAAAGTTGATCCTCCATCAGGGAGGAAGGGGCAGGCCAGCTAACCTAACACTAATATTGGTGAAATAAGCTTTTCTGAGCACTTTGAAGTTTACAAAGAGCACAGACAAAACTCTGCTCTCTGTTTTCTTGCCAGATTTCTAAATTCCCTTGTTTCCTTCCCCATCAATGATGTTACCCCTACACTGTGCTTCAGATTCTGGATTTTCTTCCCTCCACATCACCATTAAGCCCACTTCCTCCTAAATGAAGATGCTTGCACGTTTATGTCAAACAGTTTACCCAGTGACACCCTGATTCTCTATCTATCTTTGGAATAACCAACAACATGCCTATTTCCACACACACTGTCGTGATTCACAGGGATGCAATCTCCCAGTTAGCATCCATCAATTGTTCTTCAACAGTTCCTTGGGACTACTTCTTATTGGCATTTAGGTTTTGTTGGTCACATAAAGTTGTGTGGCATTGTTTCCATTTCCTGACTGGAGGACAAGGCAAGTCATTCCAGTGCTAATATTAACATGGTGTGATTTTGCATTTGCTCTTGCAAATACTTGTACCTGCAGCTTTGAACTGACCATTCTTTGAACTACCGTGCAGTATGGTTCAGTTGACCTCAAAGTCATGGCAGGTGCATGCAAATGGAAGGCAAGAACAGTTAAGCAAATTTCCTTAATTACATGCACAAATATGAGTGAATTTCTGTTTTACTGCCATTTAACCAGTTTCTCCATCACAATTGTTAGCTTGTTTTCCTATATTTGTGTTTTTCTTTCTTTATTCAGTTGCATCTCATGGTCGTTTCCTTTTCTTCCCATCCTAAGCTCTTCTTTATTCATTCCGCTACCTAGTGAGCCTTTTTCTTTCCTGAAATGACTTACCCTTGGCAACTCTTAAAGCAAATGTTCTCTATTATAAACTCTTGAAATCTAATCTCCTTTTTGGCAAAGTTTGTTTGGGACGGGTCTTGCCTTTCCCTTGAGATTTGTTTTGCACATTTTTTAGCAAAACATTTCAACTAGTTGTGAAAGACCTCAACCAAAAACTCCCTCTAAAGAGGACAGCAGCCACATTAGTAAAATCAGAGATTGCAAAGGAAGAAAACTGTTATTAAAAGTTACACAGCAAACGTGCTACACTGTTATCACGGGTTAGGGCTGGGCCAGCCACTAGACAATTGACAGATGCTCTCCCTTAACCCCTCTTCCTTCCCCAAAGGGAAG
>NW_010424994.1:11950-30843 GCF_000710305.1 Buceros rhinoceros silvestris | reverse complement strand
AGCAGGGTTGGGGGCGGGCCCAGCCACTAGACAATTGACAGATGCTCTCCCTTAACCCCTCTTCCTTCCCAAAAGGGAAGAGAGGGGGAATAAGAGAGACTTACAGATCGGAAAACTAAAACTGCTTTAGTGAAAATAATAATAATAAAACCAATATAGATACAATATCAATAACAAACCCATCCACGCACACCACACACACATCCCCCACACACCATCACCACTGATGCTGCAGGGCAGGCACTGGCAAAGTCCCAGGCTGGACTCAGTGGCAGATGCGAACCAGATACGGGAGCTGGATTCGAGAATTGGATTCAGAGATGCATGGATTGTGATCAAAGGCAGAACGGACAGAATCCTCCTCAGACACTGGCAACTGAAGAAGAGAGTTTGACCCCTGTGATCCCTCAGCTTTACACTGAATATGATGGCTATGGTATGGAACACCTCGTTGGTCAGTTTGGGGTCACCTGTCCCGTACGCTCCTCCCTCCTCTGCTCCTCTGACTTACTGCACCCCCACCGTGGCACACAGGATGTAGCAGTGACTTTGGTCTGCACAGCAGAAAGTGTCAGCAAGAGCCTTTCTGCACCCCTGTCCCTGGCAGTAACTGTCAACATCAAGTGCTATCACTCCTCGAAGCAGACACTGTCTTCAAAAATAAGCCGTTAACTTCAGAAAGTGCCGTCACTTAGCAGAGACTGAGCTGGAAAGCAAAATCACTGAACAGAATTAGTGCTGTTCTAACCCAAACCAGGACAACTGTCCATTCTGCTTTTTCATGGTTTGGCAGAAGGGATGTCTGGTGTGTAACCAAATGATCTGCGCTGCCACCTGGCTAACCTCTGCAGTCTGCTTGGCTTTTTACAGCGGACTCGACATCTGCCCTCAGTGTAGCAGCAATGGCTATGCTGCTCTTTTGGTGCCTTGTAGCCACTCATCTAACGTGTACACATCTGTGATCATTTTGTCCTTTTCACAGGGGTCCATCCTGGAGATAAGATTGGCAAATTTTCCTGGATATTTTCTAGAAAAAATGCAGAAGGGAATCCTAAGAGTTAAACATTACTATAGAGGAAACGTCTCTTTTTCTTACAGGAAAAGGTGTGACTTGCAGAATGAATGCCCGTTAGATAAAGATGTGAAGAGCTATCAACATGCACTGCTCTTTCTTTTGGCATGTCCCATACCAGCAGAATTCAGTTTTCTGCCCAAACAACTAGCGAGAGCTTGTGGCACGCTCTTCTTCATTCAGGAGAGATACTCTCAAAATGACCTCTATGAGGCAAGCAAACCTCTGATGTCACGCTAGCAAAATTGTGAAATACTTGTTGTTGGCACGCAACTAGAGAAACACACATTCACCAAATGGAAGGAAATGAAAATTGTTACCCAACAGTATTCATCCCTCTGCTCATTCAGCCATGCTCCTAGCCAGTTTTCTATCAATTCATCTGCAGTGAAACTCGATGAAAATATATATATACTGTAACCAGCTCTAGTTACTGCTTCTTCCTGGATTTTAGGTAGGTGTATTAAAATAACAGTCTGTTTTAAGCACAGTTTTCATATCCTTACTGTCACCATCACATTGAAATAGCATCTGGGGATACAACATCTCTTTATATCTTTTATTATCTCTCACTATGTCAGAGGAATAGATAATAGACCTAATAATAGAAATCAGGAACTAGAGACAGCAGTGCAAAACTCCGACCTCAGTAAGACGATACGCACTTTGAAAATGCAAATTTGCCTTTTATTCCTTCAGGCAGGCAGGCAGCTAATGACTAGGGAGACAGGCCGGGGCTCCACAGGGCAGCACCAAATCTTCCAGTTCAACCACAGCTTTCCGCATGACCTTACTCCAGTCTCCTAATCAGTTCTGTAGGTCTGTTTACAGTGGTAGAATGAACACTTTCCCTATCAGAGAGTGATTATGAAGGCAAAATCCTATAACTGCTGTAAGGAATGAGAAGTTTTGAGGGCTCTGGCAACCTCTTGGTGGGTTTTAAACACTGATTTTGCTACTGAATCTGCAGGCACAGGACAGACCAACAGGCTTGTGGTCAGGCAGAGCCTCCTGTTTCAGGGCACAGATGGATGTGCCGTTTTGTTTGCAACTGCTGTGGGTTTAGAGGTGGCCTTATTCCCCAGCTGCTTCCCATCCTTTTCAAACTGCGATGATTGTGTGTATGCAGACACTGAGTTTAAGGAGAGCAGCCTGTGGAGCTTTAGAGCCACAGCTTTAAAATTAACAGTTTAATGATTAAACTGTTGCGCCATCTATGTCCAGACATGTCTTATGTTAATAATGTGCTCAGTCACCCCTGAAATGGCACAGAGATACCTCCTACCGAAGTTCAAGTTCTCTGCCACGGCAATTCCTGCACCGGCCACATCCATGCAGCACAGGGAGGTGACACCTGTGTGCGGGGTCTTCCTTGCACTTTGGTTGTGTTCACATTTGGGTTGGTGAGTCTCAGTGATGCTGTGATTTCCATTCAGATGCCTGCCAGGACCAACAAGAGGGAAGGTCCATGAGGCTCCGTGTCTGGCCTTCTGCAAGAGAGAAGCAATATGGCTTGGTTAATGAAGGTGAAGCTCGTAACAGAAGACTGAGGGAGCTCTGCCTGCAGCTAGCAAGAGAATCAGCTCATCAGTCCTCAAAAACAAGACATCCAAACAGTTTTTCTCAAACCACTACCCTTCTCACCACTTGCTTTTTAAAGTACCATGGTTTCATGTTCCCTTTTCTGAAGTGCCAGGGGTTAGAGAGGCAGGTGTTCCTATTTTAGTTCTTCTCCTTACTGCCTCCCTGCACTGTCCTCCTCACAGCTGAACCAGCATCACTGCAATAAAGCTGTGTCAAAGATAAAGGAACCACTGCCAAAGCAATCCTATCGCCAGAGGTATGTGCTGTCCTTCCAATCCGATGACTGAGGAGGGGTAACAGTGCTTCAGCTGACGCATTTTGGTTATTTCCTTCTGAGAAAAGCTTTCCACTAGGTTTTCACCCTAAAAAAGAGGCAATTTGGGTCACCTTACCTGTCAATGTCTCAGTTTAAAGGTGCCCAGAGTCTCTTAGGCAATTACCACCCCAATGCCAAGGTAACCATTTGCAAATACAGTTGCTGCATTTGTGCTCAGCAGAGTAGCTCATTGTCTAAGGCAAACAAAGGGTTCTGCATACACCCAGAAGTGCTTGTAAACACCATTCATGCAACTAGCTACCATTCTGCCTTCAAATTAGCAGGCTAAGGGTGAATTCAGTGATTCTTTTGCTTTGCCTCTGATGCTGTGCCTTCAGCGCTCTCCCCTTTGCCTTGTACACCTCCCGCACAGTGATAGCACCTCTTGGGAGTTCTTGCTGATGACAATGGAGGACACAGCCCCCCTCCCTACCACCCCACAGTGACACCAGAGCATTTTTGAGAGTAGTGACAAAAAGAACAAAACCTAAACCAAATAGGATTCAGCCACAGCGTGCTTACTGTTACCTCGCAGCCTATTCACCAGTTGGCATCCAACACAGGCGCCGCTCAGAAGAGCAGATAAGGGCCAGCTGAACCAGCCACCCATCATTCCCCTGCTCCAAGAATAGCTCTCAGCTCCCCTGTCGCACTCTCCTGGTAAATCTTTGTCTTGGTTCCCAGCCACTTTTGCAATGAGGTTGATCTCACTACTCCTCCTTCCTTTTCTGTTTCCCAGTGGTTAGGACAGTCGCATAAAGGAACACCTACTCCCTGATCTCAGCAGTGTCTCTGTTTTACATGCCACAGCCTCTGGATAAAATCCAGATCCAAAGAGATCCCCAGACCACATGTGAGGAGAAGAAGCAGTGGTTCCCATGCAGGGCACTGCCTCATTCTTTGGGCCTTGTGAATATGGCACACAAGGTGTTTCCAGGTTGAGGCAGAAGCTGAACGGACATTTTCAATCATCACAGCTTCAGACTTACTCCTTAAACGGACCTGGGCTTGTCCTCGTGCTTGCCTCTCAGCTTTATAGCTTGCTGCCAAAGCAATGCCACTGCAGCTGAGAGCTGGAGTTGTAAACAAGACAGATTTTCCAAGGGAGTTTCCCAAAGGTCCCAAATGCGATGAGATATCCAGCCCTCGGTGGCCCATTACTCTAACGTGGTGCATTTCAAAGCATATTTCAAAGAAGACTGTTGTCCTGGAAAGGGAGTAAGTTGTTAATTATTTGATGTTGGTCGCAGGGATCAGGGGGAGTTTGCAATCCAGTAATGACTGCAGAACCACTCAGCAGCTACACATCCGAGAGCCTGGGAGATAGATGAGCTGTTTACGGAAACTACTTTATTGTGAAAAGTGTCAAAGATGTCCTTTAAACTGCTCCTCCTTGGTAGGTTTTATTAGCAATTCATTTATGACACACCGGAGATCAAGCTACTATAGATCTTGCAGTGATTTTTTTAAAAAAATATGTTTTTATTTAATCGGTGTCTCAAAGATTGTTCTGAATCCTGTGTGCGCCCCGCGAGCAGCTGACTGCCTCGTCTTCCAACTTGGCCTCCACAGCGAAGGACGCAACTTCACTGCTTTTTGTTTTGTGTGACTGCCATTACTAAAGGACCACTGCCACACACTGGCAAACTTTGAAATACATATTTTCCTAAAGTCCCACTGATGATTTTTTTCTATCCACCATTTCTGCTTCCCAAAGGATTTGTGTGGAAATAAAAGTTCTCTCTTTTCTTAACCAGATTTATCCCTCTGCCTGATCATATTAGAGATGTTGCACAGTCTATTCCACAGCTGACATCAAGATTTATCATCGCAAAAGTTGCTGTTAGGAGGAGAGGGCTGGCCATAGCATGGCAAACTGAGAATTTACACACAAATAGTCTTGCAACAAATCAGCAATGACCAGGAAAGTCATAAGGGCAACACTGCGTCGTCAGCTCTGACTTCCTGAAGGTCTCTGGGCAAGCAGTTGAGGGTCTTCCATGTCCCATCAGCTTCTGAGAAAGTCCTGATGCCACACCACAAGTACAGTCCAATTCAAGGGTAGCTTGCTACAGAAATCTCCCGCAGGCTTTCAGCGCTGTCTCTGCATGACCATTTCTGGGAACATGATTAGACTTGTCTTAGAGACGCTAACACAGGTTGGCAAGAAAAACACCACTCAGGCTTCAGGTTCAGCTTGTGCTGACACTTCTCAGGCATTACAGAAGGCAAAATTCTGCACTGCACCGATTACTGGGTCAGACAGATGGGCCTGTGGTTTTTCTTCAGCATCTTGGATCCATCATTTTGTTCTTTCTCCAGCTGGGCATTATCAGTAACACTATGGTCTAAACCACAAACCTGAAGGGAAAATTCTGTTCTTTTACTACCTTTGGCAATGGCTTACAGTCATGACTACAGAAGTTTGGTTTAATTGCTTTTGATGCCCTGGGGTGTCCTATTTGCACGCAACTATTTTGCTTTATCTAGCTGGGCTTTTCAATTCCCTGAAACTAATGTTCACAACCTTTCAGCTTGTTTGTAAGCATTCCTCGGAGTTGTCTGCCGGGTGGCATGGTCTGCAGTAAAATCTTGACCAATGGACTTTATATCTATTTTGAAATATTGTTACTTGACACCTCCTTTAAAACATTTTTAGGAGTACTCTGTAGTAGTCCTAGAACTATTTTTTTTTCTCATCAGATGACCTTTTTGAGGCTGGAGCCACTTTTTTGCCCTGCTTGGGAGACACTTCACCTGATTTTTAAAAGAATTTACAAGCTACGGTGTTCCTCCTTGTCGCTGCACACACTGCTTAAATAGCACTGATGACAGCGGTGCCCCACATCAGAACAAACTGCCTCTCGGGTGGAAAACATTCCTTCTTCTGTAACAGCACATCAACAACTGTTCAAGGCTGTTGCCAATGAAGAGGAAAGCTGATGGGAAGAGCAGATTCAGATTATGTCCAAACAATGCCGGCCCAGCTGAGTGAGAGGTAGAGAGAGACCCCTCATGCCTCTGTCTTCCTGACTCAGTGCAAGATATACCAGATAATGAACGGAATGAGCTCCTAATGAAAGCTAGGAGGTGAGCTTTCTATTAGTAACTCCTAAAGCCTTGCAACAGTGAAAGTACATTTCATTTGACTAAAAAGCATCATTCCAGACGTTCTCCTTTTTCATGTGTCTCACACCAAACCTTTGAGCTCTACTGAACTGCAACTCAGCTGCCACAATTCTTTCACAAACACACGACAAAAAATGATGATGAGGCTGTGAGACATGAGGTTTTATAAGCTAAATGGTCACACAAAAGTTTTGCCTAATAACTGTGGTCAGTTACAGCTGCTATGATTTTGTTGCTGTTGTTGTTACAACATTTTTATGACAGCAAAAGCCTTAATATAGAATCAAAACTTCAAGCATACAGAAGAATTGCTTTCATGTATCTTGTATTGGTCACCATGCCTGAAATGTGTATCTTGGCAAACCCTTTTTGCCTGTGTGTGCTGCCTGAAACTGGAGGGCTGACCAGGGGAGTTACTCTGGCAGAACTTTACATCTAAATGATGCCCAAACCCTTCACTTAGTGCAACTGAAAGATTTTCTTTCACCAGTTTGTGATAATAGGCATTTGTGTAGTGGGTTGCTTAATAATTAACTAGAACGGCGTGGTAATTTAAGCAGACAATATATGGAAAATCCATTTATCTTAGAAATCCAACAGAGCAGTTTGTCATGGAGCATCGGCATGCCAGGACCCGATTTCCTTTCCAGCAGCACAGACTGCATTCAGAGCAGTCACGATGCCAATGAAAGGTGTGCATAAAGACCCAAAAGGCATCAGTCCCCAAAATACCAAGTCGAAGCAGCCTGACCTGTCACACAGGTCCTGGTCACAGAAATACCTTTTTTCACATGGCATCAGCACAGGTTTTTTGGCAGCATCACTTGTATGCTCAGCTTGATCAACTCCACCTGCCACGGTGATGTATAGCTGAACACCCTTCTCCTAGCACTTCTTGCTCGGTACCCTTGATGCATAGCGGGAGAGCGTAGGCACAGCTCTCTGAACAGCCGTGGGTGTCAGCTTCCCTCAATAACCATGCCACATGGCAGGAATAATCTCCTGCTTGTCTTCACACGTGAATAGACGATCCCCTCAGGTCCTTTGCAGTATGCACGTTACTGACACAGCCCAGCTTTCACTGGCGTGGGTCAGCTGTGCAAGAGCCCTCTGCCCCTGGTCTCACCCACCTGCCCAGCTGCACAGGGTGAGATGGGAGACAGCTGCACCCAACCCAGCATGTGCAGTTTTCCCATGACCTGCGTACCAACCTGAAGCTGCTTATTCTGTTCCAGCTCCTCCTTAACACCTTCACCTCTCTCCCCATTTCACTCCATTTTACCATGGGGTTTCACACTCTGTCCTTGAAAGCATCTGAAATCACTTATCAGAGGAAGGTGCTGGAATAAGGGTTCTGACTTCACACGTCCTATTGCAACATCATTTTTGAACTTAATAGTCAGTAAATCCTGCCTCAGTCCTGCACTCTCCCTCTGCTGTCCGCTTGACTGCCATAATAATTTCTAGTTCTTTTTGTAGTTTCATCCTTCTTATAGCAAGCACTTCTGCTGCAGAGCTCAGAAACCCTCCTGTCTGTCTGTGCAGGAGATGCTAAAATGCCAAATAACAATTGCTGTTGTTAAGTGCTCTGCTTAGGACCATCCTTGGCATTTCCTGGGGCGTTTTTATGCCTGACTTTTAATTTACTATACTGAAAGCTGCTTGAAGCAGAAAGCACATTTGCCCTCATTTCTTATCCCTGCACCCAGTGCAGCACAAGCCTTTGTGCAACCATGAGGAGCTGTGCGTGGTAGGAGCGGGATTTCTCACCTCGTCATTTCGCAGGGTGCAGCAATCTGCACCTCGCTCTCCTTGCGGGTACTACCCAGCAGGCAGATGAGAGCATCAAACCTCATTCAGAAACCCCCTTTCTGCCTGAAGGAGATGTTATTTCCTTAAAACTCTTCTTTGGAAGGGGCTTGGTTCTACCGGGCTTTTTAAAATTTTGACTCTTTGCAATGAGGTGCAGTTTCTTGGAGAGCAACACGACCGTAGGTCCCCCTTGCATCCTGACATGCCATCGCACAATGTCTGAAGGAGCCTCCCGCTTGTATTAGTCTGCTCTTCACAACTCATCTGCAGAAGAGAGCTCTGCACAGCCAAACTGATTAGAAAATATTCTCCTGGGGAAACAGAAGTATTTTCCAGGCTTTGTGTATGTTTACAGCTCTGAAGAGTTTGAGCCAGCCAGGGAACTCACACACTGTACATTTATTAAGGGCAGGGTTTTTTTTCACTGGGACCATTACTGTTTCACGTCTCACTTTCACAGTTGTGGTAAAATGCATGGTGATGTTTGAAGGTGGTGGGACTGCTGTGAAACCCCTCACTTTGAGTGGCTCCCCGGTAGGAGACCTTGGCACTAGAAGATGGTGGAAAGGAAATCCTGAAAAGACTGAGAGCTGAAAGGAAGCATAGCTAAACTAAAATATAAGTGCTGTGAATAGGGAGTTTGTCTCCAAAAGTGTCACACAGGCCCATATCCGAAGGAGACAGGGTTGGAGGTGGTGGGTTTCTGGGGGGTTTTCATCCTCTTTTGCCAGCACAAAGCTACCTTCTGCATACAGGTACACCCAATGAGCACCCGGGTGGCAGACTGGAGGCCAGTCAATAAATAAGTAATGCCACCAAAACTGGCACTGGCTCCTCACGGCTGGCAAGAGCATGATGAGCAGAGAGGTCCCAGCGCCGGGAGCCAGCTGTGCTTCCACACGCGGTCTGCACGCAAAATGGAAACCAGACGGGAACCTCACCAGCCCCACCGGGCTCGCCTTCCACCGGGTCTGCAATTAATTAAGACTGAAGGGGAGGTTTTGAATAACCCCTTTGTGCAATAAAATACACGCAGTCAAAACCCAGCTGACAAACACAACAAAACTGACTTCATGGTTTCTTTGGAGAAAACCATTAATGGCTAGAGAAATGAAGAAACACTTTGTTCAAGTCACTGGTGTGAACGCAGCATATTCAGATTACAAAGCAGTCCTGCCCTGCTGTAATAAATATCATACAGCTTTATCCACGGGTAACCAGGTATATAAAAGCCAGGAATAACACATTAGGTTTTAAATTAGTGTACAGTACCTACTGCTACATTTTTCATGGAGTTCACTCACAGAGTCTGTGCTTCAACAGCAGCCAATGCCTCCAACGCAGCAAGCACCAAAGGGGTGGTCACCTGATACACGTCCCCATGGCTCTGGCTTGCTTTCAGCTCTTTGTCCATGCCCTCGTCCCATGTCAGCACCCAAGGGAGAGGGGGGCTGTGCGCTACAGGGTTTAATAAAGAAAGATCTCCTGTACCTCAGCAGCATGACGCCTTCTTTTCCACAGTGGCGTACGTTAGAACCTGCTGACAAACAGTGGCAGGTTGCTCAAACATTCAGGCAGGAAGTAGTAGGGTAAAACATTTGCAGTATCCAGACCCTAGTCGTGGTGAAATTTAATGGTGTGTGTTATGTGGCAAGTCAGTGCAAAGGCTGTAACAGTCTCCTCTCTCTGTACTGTGGCTGTGGAAAGCAGTTCTCACCTCCTGTTCTACCACCAGCACCCAAAAGCATCTCAGAGGTGTCCAAGCCTGGCTGTTTCCTACCGCAGAATTCTCTTCCAAAAGCTTTACGCAAAGGCTGGTTACCCTCTCTCCATGATGCCTGTGAACGCACCACCCCGGGCCAACCATGAGACAAGGAGTGTCAGTCCATGAAGCACAGATGCAGCAGGTCCTGGTCCGGTCTCACATCACATTCTCCCTTTGGCATTAGCACTTGAAGCCCCTGAAGCCAGCAAGCATCTTTCTGTCTGCAGCACCCCTCAGCTCTGTCTGGAGACTCCTATCCTAACCTGCAGGTGAGAGACCTGGAGACGGACTGCAAAACTCATTGCTCTTTGAGACCTAATCTAACCTAGGAAGGAACCCAAGCACCTTGTGGGGAAAGGCAGCCACCATGACAAATCAGCGTTTCAGGCACAAACCTGCATAATTTTGGTAATAACCTTGTTAACAGAAGCACAGTAATTTTTAAGCTTATATCATAGTCCTAAAATGAATATATTCAGATTGACTCTCTGTACTTTCATTAGGTTCTCAGGAAAACAGCATGGCACCTTCTTGTCTCCACAGTTTGACAGGAGTTACAATTGACTGTCTACATTTGTCTCCATCGTTCTGAGGACTTCCACATATCAAGCATGCCATTTGGGCTAACACATTATTGTTTTACTTCCAGAACACAAAAAGAACCCACTGCAAAATAAATGAGAAAATCCTGTTTCTACACCTTTGCCAGCCCTCAGAAACCTCAAAGACTCCACTTGCTGAGGTTGTAAGCATGCAAATTCAGCAACAGTTTCTAAAGGCTGTATTCCAAGTATTTAGCTACTCCCTCTTTGCAGACTTATGATCTGGAGTGATGGCTAATCTTTTCCAGTTGTTATCCAATAATTCCAAACCTGAAGTTGGTCTTGCCTCTTCCCCTCGCCCTGTTACAAGACTAACTGTTCTCTTCAGGCCCATGAAATACGAGATGATTGTACTATCCTCTGGGTAAGCAAGACGTGCTGAAATCAACTATGACCATATGCTGTAAGCCTTCCAGTCAGAAGAAACTGGCTCAACATCTTGTACTTGACCCACTGAGATCAAGAGACCATGTCACAACTGTCATTGGCCCTGCAGTTTGGCAGTCACCTGCACACAGGGCTTTGCTGTCTTTTCTAATACAGGCACAGAGCTCTTCCTTCCACACCTGGTAAGAAGTCCCCTTTCTCCCTCTTCATCATTTCAAACGTGTGGTCCTAAAGGTTATGGTTTATAACCAAGCTCGGGTCAGACCCTCCACCAGGTGTTGTAGGGACAAAGATCTCGATGTGGACTCCCTCTCAAAATCAGCCTTGTTTGATCAACCACCTTTGGATTCTCAACACTAATCTTTCCTGGTCTCTCTAAACCTTCTCTTGAGAGCCCATGTCAGTTTGATCTAAAAAGACAGCCTAAACAGAACAGATGGGGATCTCAGTGGAGAACCGAAAGATCTGACTTTTCCTTCCTTAAAATCACTGCAAAATTAGCTGGTACACAGCTGGCCTCAGAAAGATTTCTCACTACAAGCCCTTCGTGACTTTATATATACAGAAATGTTAGAGATGAAGTCAAGATTTTGCTGAAGGTGAGATTTTAATTTGAAAGGGACCACTGAAAAGCTAACAGGGTAATTACCCAGACCAGAGAAGTGTATTTCCTAGGGAACACAGACAGCCAAGGTTTCCACTCTTCTCTCCCTCATGCAAGCTTGTTCTTCAGATCATTTAAGATGAATGGTTACAGCTGCCACCAGTGGGCTCGGTGAGACTGCGGCAGGGCCATTACTCCTCCTCTCTTTCAGTGACTTGCCTCTTGAGGCACTTGCTCAAATTGCAATTAACTTAACACACAAATTTCCCTTTACTAAGGTTTCTCTCATAACTTTCTTCATAACTCACCACACCTCCAGCCAGAGCTCTCCCTCTTCCTCCTGATAACTTTGGGTCTGAGTTTCGTGTTGTGACTTTCTGCTTTCATCCATAGGATGAACAACATCTTCTACCAGTTCAGCTACTTCTTTAGACCCTTCAGGAAATACTAAGGAACAGGTTGCTTCTTCACACCCAACTTTTACCAAACCTTTTTCTTAAATATCCATTCTGGCAATGACAACATGAGAGAGCCATCTCCTCCTGGCTCTAACCTTTGGGTAGACCGTTACATCATCCTCTGTTAAAAGCCACCAAATGCAAGGACCTGCTCAGCTTTTTACCTCATGCTGTAATTTCTTGTGTATAGTGTAGAGTCAACAGGACACACACAGCCATGAGAAAGCCTAAAGAACCTGCTGCATTTACACACTCAAAACGTTAAAAAAGTTTCTGAATAGATCTTCTGCCATCTGGCAGAAATGCCACACATTTGATGATCTTCACAAAATACAACAAGAGTGATATTTCTAAGTGATACCTGCACATAAAATTTCTATCAAGCCCTCTTCAACCCAGCAGAAAGGATAAGCTATGTTTGCCCTGCTCAAACTCCACCGAGCAGAATTTCCCATTTGCCAAGAGAGACCAGCACTGAGCATTTTGCTCAGAAAAATAGATGGGAAAAAGGTGGTTAGAAGTTGCCAAAAAACCAGCAGCTGCTCTAGAGCTTCAAACACAAGATCATTTAAAATTAGTATTAGTAAATGGGTTTATTGAGGCCATTGGGACAGGCAAAGTTTTAGTCAACAGCTTGTTCTTTCTCTGTATCATGTTCTTCCTCCACTGCTATTTTTTAAAACACAAGCCCACACATCGATTTTGTCCAAAGTACTGCCAATAGCACATAAATATTGTTTACATTTCTATAAATGTAACAGTTTATTACAGCAATTTCTGCATGATTGTCGCTCTCCCCAAGAATGTTTTTCAATGTCAAAGCAAGAAGGCTGCTGAAATCCTGCTTGAAAGCATTTTCTGTCATCCATGGAGTATAAAAAGAAAAGGCCCACATTTCTCAGCATTTTAACAATTTGAGAGCATACTGAAGTTTAGGTCTGAATGCACAGCAAAGTACGATGACTTTGCCCATTCGAAGCCACACGAAAGCAGGGGGTCATCAAAGAAAGCACTCCTGAAGCCCTCACATTAAAAAAGATTAGCAAGGCCATGAAAAGGACCAGCTGCCCGTGGCAGGCCAGTCCTTGTGCCAGGAAGCTCTGCATCATACCAAGCACCCATCCAGCGACACCATCCATGTACCTGATGTTTCATCTTGGATTAATTTTGGACAGCTGTAACAAACTTCTCTGCAGCCTCCAGCAGACTCCAAACCACAGTGTCAAAACTCAACTGGATGAGCACCTGAAACATCTGGCTTTGCACTCACCTGCACTGGGATGTGAGGACAGGGGTTAGGGCCCTCTAGGGGTCCCTTCCAAGCCAAATCTTTCCAGGATTCCTGAAAACATTGCATTTTTTCCTATTGAATCCATTAACATTTGAACCCTACTCAGGCAAGCTTCCAATTTATGCTGAAATTTGTTTTTCCAAATCAACCCTAGAAAATTGTCTCTCAGCCCTAGCTGCAAAAGAGAGGAATACAACATTTGACAATTATTTAGTTTACCTGAACACCTGCTGCCTTATTATAATGGAGAGAAAAGTACCGCAAATTACATGCAGCTCTAAAAATAGGAAGGGACTGAAGAAAACCCGTTACGAAATCCTCTGTGTACAGCTTCTGAGAAACACACTCATTATCTGGCTAGAAATGTTAGCTGTCAACTAAATGTGACTTGGGTACGTACAGGAAAGAACAACGCAGGACATCGTCCTCCGAGTATCTAAAGATGAGCTTTCCACACCTCTGAGAGCTGAATCATATTGTGCTTCCATTTACAAAGCTCCTATTCACTTCAGTAGTCGAGTATGCTCAGGAAGTGCATTTTTAAAAAGAAAGGAGTTCTTGCTAAACAGGCAAACAGCAGCATAAAACACAACTTGCCAGCAGAGCAGAGTGAGCTGGGCTGGAGACCACAGTGAACACAGCATCAAAGGAAAAAGCAACAGAGAACTTGAATATTCTGCCACGATCTTATGCTTTGGCGTTTTGGGTCTGGTTTTTTTAAGAGCCCCTCTAACAGAAATGCATTCAGACGTACGTTACTTTGACCACCCTTGGTAAATTGAGCATACTACAGTCATATTTGGCTATTACAGTAGACCACATGCTGGTTTCTACCTGTCCATAATCTGCTCAATATTAAATCAAATTCATTCATATTTAAAAAAGTAAAGCATTAAATCTCTCCCATGAGGTATTAAATGTGGGTAAGTAATTTGGGGGTTTAGCAAAACTAATCTCAGAGCTTCCTCCCTGTTAGATTCCCTCTGAAGTGCTGATAAGAGCACCTCTTTCCAGCAGACACTGCCTCCTGTTTTGCCCCGGCCTGGGTGGGTGGCAGAACAGCACTCCTGTTTCTGGGGGTTGTTTCATAACTACAGATGCTGTAGCAACAGCCAGCAAAAGGCTTCAGGCATAAATGCCATGGGACAGACTAGGCACACGGCAGAATGCCAGCAACAGGAAAGGATCTCGTCCCTGGCAAGACCCGAGGCTTTTCTCCTGTTACCTCTCTTCTAATTAAAGGTATTACTTCTCCTTAGCAGTGTCCCTGTGCCACACTTACAGCACTGTTCGTATTCAAGACTATTCGTCAGGTCACTGTCGAAGCAGGGGGAGCTGGTGCTGAGAGACTTGTCAATCGGGGCTCAGCACTGCAGCAGCTCTGAGGCCGTGCTCGGAGGATGCCTGGCTGTGCCTTGCACCCCTGCTTCCTCGCTGTGAAGGAGGAGCAGAGCATGGGTTTCCTCTGCAAAACACTTGCAGGTCTCGATGGAGAATGCTTTCAGTTGCCCTGGACAGCAGCTGCTTAGCCGTCAGAGTTAAAATACGGTGTTTTCCAGATTCAAGCAAATCTCGTTTTGTAACATGCTCAGGGAGAAGGAATGACATAAACTGCGTCACCTGCTGCCTTCCTCAGCAGATTAAACCAACAGACCAGATAAATGTACATATTATTCAATGTAGTTACTCACCCACAACACCAGATGAGGAAATTAATTGTTTTTTTAAACAGCAGTTTACATCCGTTACACTTTTTAAAAGATAGGGATGGGAAGAAAACCTGCCTCTGCTTATGAGACTCTCTTGTAACTGTGTTACCACCACCTAGCATTAAAACAGAAATAAAAATCCCTTTTTACCAAACGGCAGCACAGCAAAGAGGAATCCCACAGTTTGCCATGGGTTCAAATGCAGTGAGCAAACTCTGTCAGTTCAAGGTTATGATGAACCAGGTTGGGTGACGTCCCACATTTGCCTCGATCCGATCACTCCCACCAGAGCTGCAGCAGAGCAGGACGCAGTGCCACGCTGCTGCAGGACAGCTGACCTTGTATGACTGCGTCGGATGCTACTGTCACCCTGCAAGAACTGGGAGGACTGGTGTCCCCAGGGCTGCCGCTGTGGCCAGACTAAAACAGGATGATGGAGGCTCCCTGATTCCCAGGCCAAGCCTGCGGCTCCGTCGCCCCTTAAATACCCACCTCGTCTCAGCTTTTTCCCACCACACCAGCAAAGAGCCAGCCCTCCGCCGGGATCCACACTGCGTTTCTGAAACCAGCCGCAGAGCCATCAGCTTTCTGTCATCTTCTACAGGCAAATACTGCCTGGGCGCTGTGTGTTGCACTTACACGTGCTCCGTGCAAACTGAAGTTAAGTGGGTTGTTTAAATCCGCCAGTCTGTAAGTAGAAAAGAGGAAGATCAGAAGGCACTGCAAGAAGAAGACCTGGCTTACACAGTCCAAGTCTCCCTTCTTTCTCTGAAATAAATACTGTGATCCCAGGGAGCTGTAATGTCTCAGTTACTGAAACATTCAAACAACACTTACCTAGCTCTTGGATCAATTCTCTTCCATGTTACGAGAGGGAGGAAAAGAGGAGATGTTGCCTTGCCTTTTTCTCCCTCTCGAATCTGAAAGTAACCTCTTAAAATCAGGTAGAATTACTTTTGTATTTCCTTTAATTTTTCAACACTCTTTTACCTTCTTAAAAAAGAAATCCATGTGAATTCTGCTAATCTGCACAAAAAAAGGAACTCACCCTTCCCAGGTTCTTGCAGTGGACTTTAAACCCCACTTTAAACCCCAATGCACCCTTCTGGAGGTACCTGCTGTCTCTGTTCTCAGGGATAACTATGAACAAAGCCAGTTACTAAGATTTCGTTACTTATTCCAATGGGACAAGATTCCCTCAAAGAGACAATAATCTTTCCGTTGTACATCCCACTGAGCAACTTACAACCTTGATGTAAAACAGGAGGTCTTAAAACCATTTCATAGAAGGAATGAGATCTTTCTGGTCCCACATTTGTAGGATAAAGCAACCGATCTATCTAATCTCATCTCATGTAAGCTGGAGATTGTGAGAGCAGAGACTTCAACGGAGGGAGATAAACAAATCATAGATGATGAACCATCACATCCTGAAGTTAGTGTCTGAAATAGACGGGATTAATCACTCTGGAAACTCCTGGTTCTCTCCATCGACTGGAGAGGCATCATAGTAAACAAATCCTTTTGTCACAACAGTACAGTCCCATTCAAGACATGACAAACGCACCCGTTTACTGCAGCAACTAGAGGGTTTCACCCAGTGTTGCTAGGTAAACCGTGGTTTCGTGTCACAGTCAGTCCTGAAGGAGGGTTGGATAGACACACTTCTGCAGGAACTCCTGCAGGGCTCCAGCTCAGTCAAAGGGTTGCTCATCGGGCATTTCCCTAGCAACCCAATGTCCAAAGAGGCACTTTCCTCATCCTTTTATGCCTGTAATCTGCACTTTCCATGCCACTTTCCCCAGGCCTTCCTTTCTAGGCAGGCTGTGTGGAGCTGGCACCACCCATGAGCTCAGCGGCAGTGATGTCTTTCAGCATGCAGGGAAGAAAGAGAAATGCCAGCCAGAGGAGTTCCTCCACCGTTGGGTAGAGATGGTAACGGAAGGGAAGTAAGAGGACTACAAGGAATGCTTACTCCACTCACACAACCTGCACTTGCTGCCTTTTTCAGGCATACCAGGATAGAGCTGTAGCTAGTCAGATGAATCCATGCAAGAATCCCTATTTCTTCTGGAGAGCAGACACTTCCCTCTGGTAACATAGTGGGAAAACTCCAGCAGGAGTAGGGTCATAGGTGGAATATTCCATGTGCTTGAGTGCAGATGGCACTGTCAGCTGTTTTGCAGAAGCTTGTGCTTTGTATTCAGGGGCAAAATATAAAAAAAACCACCCAAACCAAAAATCGACATACTCAAACAGGAACACCTGTTTTCCCACAGGACCACGAAATCCCCAGGGCCGTTCTGCCTCGCAGAAGCTGTAGCTTAATAGCAGGGACAGTCAACCTTGCAAAGAGCATTTGAAAACACATTAGCAGATGTAACAGCTGGCTGTTAAGATGTTTGAAAAACACATCCAGAAAGGAGCTAGTTATTCAAGATTGTGCATAAATAGAAAAATAACTTTGCTCCCAAAGCCCACAAGCTGCACTGAACTTGCCGAACACAATCCTCTGCCTCCTCCAGGTGCACCACACCACACTCCGTGGGGAAACCAAGAGGTGGAGCACACTGCAGTGTGTGGCGAAGCCCAAAGCAGTGCCTTTGGCAGCAGAGTATGCATGCAGAGGCAGGTAAAGAGAGAAGAGACAGAAAAAAAATCATATTCTGCTCCCAGTTTGACCAGGAAGCAACTGGTAGAAGCACCTGTCCTAAACTTCCTCTCTCTTTTTTTTCCCCCTTTCTGTTGAAAGGTGTCACAGGTATGTCAGCAGAGCTCAGACTGCACCACAGCCAAAGCTGAGGCACCTTGAAGTGATTGCCCAGCGCAGCTGACAAACCTAGCGGGGAAGAGCTTCTCCCAAGTGCTAATGTTGGGAGACCCGCTTCTACAGCCTGCCTCTCTATGGCAGTGCAGCCCTCCACGCAGTGCGATGCACATGGGGCTCCTGTCACGCTGCTGGGGAAGGTGGCCCATCTTTGTCTCCTCCAGAAATTATGGCCATGCTGACCTCTCCGCAGCCCACAGCACATACCACCAGTACAGGGTCCCCATCAGCAGACCTTACCACTCCTTGGCCCAAACTCCCGAAGCTCCTCAACCCAAGTCATGGTGGGGTTTCCTACTGCCTTGCCCCCAAGATAACAGGTTTCCCCCAGCACACCTCTGGCTGGCTCTGCTGTCCTCTCTCCATGACATAAGTTTCCTCCCCACTGACCCCACACAGCCCACCCAGTCCCCTCACCACCCCTGTACACCCTGGGGCTCCTACAAAGCCTTGTTAAGGAAATCACAAGTAGCACAGACCCTTTCCTGCAGTGCAACAGCATTGATCCCCCCTTGCTGGGATGCAGTGCCCACCTTGAATGCTGAAAAATCCCGTGGTTCAATAGCCTCCCATGGAGGCGCTGACCTGCAAAAAAGCAGTGCCAGATGCTCACCTTGCAGATGAAAACCCTGAAAATGCCACCTTTTAGGGGGTCTACCCAGGCAGTTAATGAAATTTTTAAGGATTTTTTTTTTTTTAATACTTTGAGGAATGACGTTGCTCTATAATCCTGTCCCTGCCAAGTTTATTTTTGTCTTGAAATCATATTATCCTTTTGGGGGATCGCTCACTACCAGGAAGACTGTTCTTAAAGGAGAAAAATGTGCAGTGAGAGAGACCAGGCCAAGACCCACCTGTAAAGGAACAGCATACTCAGCACTTTACCAGCTCTCAAAAGCAACACGTTTGAGAGAAACAAAAAAAAAGGAACCTTTTTTTTTAAGAGCTAGAAGAATTGAGCAACAATTAAGTCAGCCTGGCTAACACCATTCTCAGAAAGCATCAGGAAATATGTAAAACCAGAACGCAGACAGACTCCTTTACCACTAAACCTGCAAACACTTGCACACCAGTAAGTTGATTTGTGACAAGTCTCACTCGGGAAGTTTCCAGCAAATGCAAAAGACTCTGTGCGTAAATGGCCCGGTGCAAAATGAGCATGCTGTTAGACACCACACCCCGAAACCCAACACTCGTAATGCGAAACACTGCATCACAGGGCATCCCAACACCATACCCTCTGACAGCGGAGCCTTCCTGACAGCTCTGTTCTCTCAGAGACACGGGAATTGCTTTCTGCTGCCTGTTATTATGACAAATCTCTTCTCTGTAGGGAA
>NW_010424994.1:460-11871 GCF_000710305.1 Buceros rhinoceros silvestris | reverse complement strand
AGGGAAAAGCTTATGAAGGTAAGTTGACAATGCAAAGACAGAGCAGGGCAGTTCAAACAGAGGAGCAGAATAACAGAGGAGTGGAAGAAACCCTCAGCTGTACAAGGAGCAATGGATACCACAAGCACCACTGACCTCAGGAGGTCCATGCAAACCCCACTCCCATCACACTAGTAAGTAATCGATACTGCCCAGGACAGACCCTCAAAGCTCTGGGTCAGCAGATGAGCTGCACACAAGGAGATCTGCAGCCGGTGCGGAAGACATTCCCCTTGGCATGCGTACAGCATGGAGCACGCGAGGCATCTCACTCCCAGGCCATACGGCGAGCCTAGACCCAAGGAGAGCATGGGATTTGCTCAGTGAGAAGTTGGAAGAGGAAGAAGAAATGAAAAAAGAGATAAAGAAAAATCACCAGACAATTTACACGCAAGCTAACACAAGCTTTAAACAAAGAGGAGACACATGAATAAAAATTCTGTAGTCAGATTACAGGAATGGCATGAAATTTTGCTATTTGTGTAAACAAAAAGAGAATGCTAGAACAAATAGCTTCTCAAGAAAGAGAAGCATGGAGTGATTTTGCAGAAGATGATAAGAATTTATCTTCTAGCTGTAGCCTGACAATAAAGAAAATAGATGCAGTGGCAGGAATATCACACTGATTCTGGTCTCTCTCCATACCTGCTCACTGGCACATAAGGAAAACATTACAATTTAGCTCAGTGTAGGTGCTTCAGTTTAGACATACAGTGGTCATCTATGAAAAGAGGGCGAGGGACACGTGCTCACAACCTGCAGGAGCCATTCAGCAAGACACAGGAGAAGCAGCCACGTTACACACCAGCACTGGATGTCAATAAAATCACTGGACCAGTGAGGACAAAGTCACACCTGAGCCCTTAGACTTCCTGCAACAGCCAGAGGCTGTGCTCCTCCAGTTAGTGTTGCATCCTAGACAACGCTCCATGCAAAAAAAAAAAAAAAAATTTTCTAAAGTTTGTCCAGCTGTGTACAGCATAAAACTTCCCAGGAAGGTATTTGGTAAGGAGGAATACTGTAATCTCATTTAAGGCCTCTGTTGCTTTCCCTTCCAAATAATACATGTTCAACTTTTATATCGGTTAAAAGGAGTTAAATGGAAAAAAATAAAGGAAGGAAAAAGCTCACTCCCTAAACCCTGGGTGAAATGTTGGCAACCCAGCTAACGAAGACATGCTCGTCTTTGTTTCAAGCCATTTACACCTGGGTCCACTGGGTTCTACGGATTACTGTAGCACCCAAATTTTTCCAGAAATGTCAGACAAGTTTACCACAGCAATTAAGCTGTCTAGCATCTGTAAAAGATTTGCCCAAGAGTTTTTCTAATGTTTTCTTACCCCTGAAATACATTTAACTTAATTCTTTCAACATTTTGCCGATCATTCAAGTCCATATACATTAAGTATTGCAGACCTGGCTAGATTTTTGAGGGCAGCTTTTCCTTCTAAGGATTAGTTGTGCACTGCTGCACTGAAATTTTATATACAGAGTAACACTCTGAATATGAATTATTTCTTGAGGAACACTGTGCCTATTCTTGGGAAAGGAGAAGTAAAAACTTTACTAGGAATTTCAGCCAAGGAACTGAGATTAACACTCTTTATTTTCCTCCCAAACGGCGAGATATTTTCAGAATACTAGACCACGCTTGAGCTTAATGTCTCCATCACACTGTATAAAAGTGGCCTACAAGTAAATCCGTGCACTCAGCCAGTGACAATGAAAGCCGTGGATCTGAATTCCTCAGCACGTTGGGGAAAGTTTAAAGTTTTCTCAGTAACATTTAGAGTACCTTGTGGTCCAAGTAAAACAGCAGTTAGGAAAGCTGAAGGGTATTCTTTATGTTTTTCCTCCTTCCAGCTTGTGTATAAACTGGTTGTTCCCAACTGCCTGACACCAGTGGGTGTTCTCACTGTTCGCTATGGAAACCATACTTTTTATGTAACTCTCCAAATACAGACTGCTTATGTGACAAATAATCAACCAGTCTACAACATGTTATTTTCTCTGCCTGGGCATTTATGTTTCTATTGCGACTTTTGTTCTTCCATCATATACCCAAATACTGAATCTCCTAAAACAACCTCTGAAAAGCAATGCATTAAAAGGCTGGAGGTTTGGGGGCACAACCTTGTTCTTGTCACATGGATGTGGTGTCCCATTTGGAGCCTGATTTAGACAGAATTGAGAACAATTTTATGCTGCTTCTCTGCAGAAGCATAAGATAAGGTCAAGCCTTAGAAGAACTGAGAATAAGGATTGGAGTTTTAACAATGCCCGATAAATGACTATGAAACTGAGAGGAGTAGCAATTATGAAAAGAAATAGCTCAATCCCTCACCTGGGGTCAGCACAGGGCCTCTGAAATCCTCGAGTGACATGATCTATCTGTAAAATAGAAAACGCTCCTTTGCTGTTGAAAGAACGTACTGAATTTTGGAACGGGGATTCTGCGCAGTTAAAGAACATCCATCAGCCTCAGTGATTTTAGAGCTGATGCTTCACATTCATAAACCAACACAACATGACAGTAACAGCATAACACTCCTGGTTTCTTCTTTCAGTTTCTTATCGCGTGTTTTTTTCTGCTTCTGAATTTCAGCTTAACAACAAAGACCTTTGGACACGTCATCCACTTCCCAGAAAAGTACCCAAAAGCACAGAATGGGGTGATCACGCATGAGTAGTAGTCCTCATGACCAGGCCTATCACGCTTGCTGGGAACACTGAGGCAGCAAAATGCTGTGCACAATCCTCAAGCCAGGGCTAAAACCCCAAGCGCCATGCAGCTGCACTCACAGACCCTCCCAGCTGCAGGGCTCCTTACTCCTCCTTCCCCGTGTCCCTCCATCTGGCCACACGCCATCAGCCCACACCTCACTGCAAAGCATATCCCACGCTCCACCTCTGCTGTCCTCCACAGCTGCAGGGTGGAGCACACACACCGCAACCCCACGCCACCCCCAACCATCCTCTTGTGCCCGTCCCAGGGACGTAGCTTCAGGCTGGCCGTGCTTGGCTGCGGCGGACTGGCACCACCGTGGCCCTGCTAGCCAAGTCCACCTGCTGCCAGGGTTGGGTCAGCCAGATCACACTCCCTTCGGAGCCTTCACTCATCACATCTCCGGCAGATTTACTGTCACTGGCCCCTGTACCATGAGGTAGTGTCTCTGACTCTCAGATCGTGTGCCACAGCTATACGGGATGGCAAGCGTTGGGTTTGGTTTTTTTACAGGCTGCGTTTCAACACAGCGAAGAGAGAAGCACGACTGATGTCAATTTTTGGTTGGGACATTGAAAGCCACCCAAACAATACATCGAGCACTGTTCTTCTAAGCCTCGGTACGTGCTGTGTCAAACACATGCACTTCAAGCTTTGCCTGTCCTCTGCTGCTCCCTTTACTCCTACGGTTGTAGGTCAACTTCTGGTGGAAGAAGAGTTGCCGCAGATGCCAAAAAGTTGCACTGATTTAAACCAGTGAAGAGTTTTGCTGTTCGTTCTTCTCCCTATACAGAAAGGCAAATTTACAGCACTGAAATGAGGTGTCTCTTGGGCAGAGACTTCACAGACACTTTCAAAAATATTGCTGCTATTCAAAATAGCATATGTTAGGCACTAAATAATAATAATAATAGTAATAATCAACATTGTGGAACTCATTCTTTCTTTCCATTAAGATTATTTTACAGCCCCTGGGTCCGCTGCTGCTCACACCAAATAGGACACACACAAAAATACAGAAAATCATCAGAGAGGCCCTAAGCCACTAGCAGCCCTGCAAGGGAGCCCGCGCTCTGGAGATGAGGTGAGGCAAGCACCCCCATTCCCCAGGCTTAGCAGCTGGGCTGAAAAAGACAAGACAAAAGGGCAGCTGTAGGGATTGGGAACGGCACGGGGAACCAAGGAAGGGGATGGGGGAAAAGATGGCCAGGAGTGTCACTGAGGAGGTCTGTACCCTCCTATGCCCAGAGCCACCTCATTCCCACTCCCGGGTGTCTCTCCAATTTAGAAAGGTGTAAGGGGCACAAGCTGCCATCTGCACTGCTGGCCTCCACCTTTCTGGGGCGCTGACAATGCCAGTGAAACTTTTTCTGGGGCTGTGAGTCCACATCCTCACTTGGATGTCTACCCTTTGCCCTGGCAGCATCCTCAAAGCTGGTGGCTGCTCACAAAGCTGCGGGGACAAAAGCATCCCTCTGCTGTGTGTGTCTTCTTGGCTCTGCCCTTCCCTCCCTAAACCATGTGGATGCAGACTGCATATTCCTTAGCAAGACTCTTTAACAGCCAAAAGCTCCAGGGATAGTATTTCTGAGATAGTTTGGCCATAGCTTTCCACCAGGTCACTGCTGAAGTATTCAGTCCAGCAGGGACTGGATCAGTTTTCCCAGATCAAGCTCAGAGCCTGTGGCTGCAGCCCACGTGCACCCTCTTCTTTCATTCACTCATTTACGTGTACACTTGTTCATTCATTCATTCATTCAGTGAACACAGGGCTTTCTTTTCATAGTCACTTTTCACAAGTTACTTCTTAAAATCATCCCACAGCTCCCCAGAGACCCGTCAGCGACAGACGGCAACCACCAGCGCACCACTGGCAGCCTCCCCGGCAAGCCCAGCTGCACAGCACTGGAGGTGACCAGCAGAGCTGGTCACCACAGCAGCACCCAGGAGCCCCCAGCTGCCTCCTCCGGGGCCGCGCCACAGCGCTGTGGTGGTCTGGGAAAGTGGACGGCTGTCGCCCACTCATTGTCAACAGTGCTGTGGACACCCAGCCTCTGCGGTGTGCTTGGCAGTGGTGTAAATGGCTCCACGGGAGACATTGGTGTGATACGAGTCTACTAGGTGCCATTTGTCCCTCTGTCCTAACAACCGGAAATCCTTTGGAAAAAGAAGAACCTGAACAGTGCTTTTACTAAAGCAGCTCTGGCTGGCACATCACTTTAACTTGTGTAAGGAGGTGCTGTGACCAGGAGCCACAGACCACAACCGTTCAGAACCATTTTCTCTTTATGATTTCTCCTATCCCGGACGCACAGAGATAAGGACAAGGAATGTGCTGAACATCAAGCCCCTCGGGGTGAGTTCAGCTCTTCCTCCCTATCGGGGTGGGCTACCAAACACGTAGTCTTTGCTGAGACATCTACAGCTGCCGCCTTCCTGGTTTCTGATAACAGTTTGTCTTCCGATGCTTTCAAATGCTTCCACCAAGGAGGCAATAGGAGTACATTCCTAGCACCAGGTTTACCTTCTCCCAGGAGTGCCAATCCCTTTAGACACTTTCTGCAGAAGCCCAAAAGACCAGAGTGAGCCCTGCTGGTTTTCCAAAAGTTTTCACTCACTTGCAAATGTTAGAAGGAACAATTCAACAGCCGTGCAACTGACTCACCTGTTTCTCACAGTTTGGGTTCACTAACAGTAAGTGCAATTGCTACATCCTCATATCTAAGGACAGAGGACCCCTGAGGCACTGCCTTACCCTTGCCTTTATTCATGCTCACGCTATTTGTTGTTGGCTAGGCCCTCACAGGAAGGAGATACGTGACATGTGCTCTGCTCCAGTGTACAGAATAAGGAAGGGCTACACAAATGCAGAGTGTCACCTGCCAGACCTCAGAATTCTTGGAAGAGTCACTCTTTCAGCCCTGTGGAGCCACCCCTCACCTCCACCATGGCAATCAGCAAAGCATTTGGAATGTGCTTACATCAAACAGCAGCCAGGGGAGATGGGAGAGTGGAGATGGAGGGACCCCAGAGGAGCAAGAAACTGTGGGGTTACCACAAAGACTGAGCTCTTAAAAACACAGAGACACCATCAGGGGAAAATTAAGATAAACCATCTTGTCTGAGGGAAAGGCAAAGGCAGTGCGTACCACACAAGTGCTCCGTCAACAAAGGCTAAGGCTCAGCTGCTGATCCTACCCTTTCCATTCGACCTTCTTCTGGTTTGAAACGTCTGGCCAGAAAATCCAGCTGGCTTTTCCCCTCTCTCCTCCGCTCTGTCTGCACCCCATCGTTTTAATGGACTGCTGCTCTCTCTGTATATATCCTGCGTATAAATTTCCCGATTCCCCAGACAGCTACATTCTGCCACATCCTTCAGTGAGTGGTCTCTGTGAAAAGACCCTGGCTGCCAGGTTACTTACTCCAAAGTTCTCACCACATCTGAAAAAGCAACAACCAGAAGTCCTGAACTCAGGCAACCTCTGGAGGTGCCAACACCTCCACCAAGCCCAGAAGGACAGCATCCACAGGGGGAAAAGCTGGTGCTGAAAATCACCTTTTGTCACTTCAACTCAGAGTTCATTCTTTGTGCTCACCACAAAATTCACTCACCAGCTGCAGGACTGGTGCATCAAGACGCATTCAATCGCAGGGCTGGGCCCCAAGAAGTTTGCTTGCGTTCTATCTCTACTCACCTTACACACTTGGAAGGCACTAGATAAGCTGCAATTGTTCCCAGGTTTACTGTTAGCCCATTTGCATGTGTATTTTGCTGTGCATCTAAACTAGTGGGATATTTGGATTAAATATCAAACATACCACAGCCCCATTCAAAAAAGGAAAATATAGTTGGAGTCAAAGTGACCTTCAGTGCCCAGCCTTACATCACTTGGTCAAACACAAAGTTCTTACCGGTTTTACTGATACTGAAGGGAACTCAAGCAGGAAGACAGCAACAGTAATTTGAAATATTGGCTTTGGGTTCCTCTAGGTTGTGAGTCATTGTAGAGTTGACATTTTGCAGCAAGCAAAACACAACAAAATAATTCTATAAATCAGCCTAGCATAGCTTATCATAATAGGTATGCACAAGTGTGGATAGTTAGGTATGTGCTTGCACACAGGATGGAGGCTGGCTATTTGAATTTATATATTATTTTTAGCATGAGTTGAAATGCTGTCACTGTACAGTGGGTTATTTATCTTTTTCCCTCAAAGAAAACTTGGCAAAAGTATATAAATAAAGTAGGTCCTTTTTTTTTTATTTAAAATTTACTTTCTGCAGGAACTCACCAAATTCATTTTGGGTGTAATTAGAAATAGTGCACTTACTTACGCTAACAACAGTGTTGCTCAAAAGTATAATCTGCGAAACCAAAAATCCAACGTGAACAAAATTCTTTGCAAAAACATCATTCTGTGCTATAGACGAAAACGAAATCAGGCTTTGTTTTCAAACGTTACCAAGAAAGAAAACATTTAAGTCACGGATGTACCTTGTAAACCACGCTTTCATTTCACAAAGGCAGCGTCCCGGCAGGGACCCAAAGCTGACCTTACAGCAGAGGAGCGGGGAGCAAGGGCCGGGGCTTCGCTCCGCGGTGCAGTTCCCCCAAAGCAGGGCTCCATCGCATCAAATATCAACACTTCTGAGAAACGTCGGGGTTTGACGTAAAGCAGCAATTCCAGGGCACTTCAAGTCATACGATGTGGCAACACTGCCCTCCTGCTTCCTAGTGATTCCTGCCCTCTTCTCACATGCAACATACCTTGGGCCAAGAGATGTCCCGGGTAGCTTCTCCCCCCACAAAAGTGTTGAGGGACTTACTCTGCAATTCCTTCAGTCTATTCAAATCATCTTGTGCAGGCACAGAGACACATCTCGCAAGGGAAAAGAGTTTTATCACAGCTATAGAAATAATCTCAAAATCCAGCGGTTGATTTCTGCATTCAGCTTCAGACTTTATAACTCAGCCTAACGCTTTATAACTAAATTAACAACAAATAATAAAACTATAATTAGTCCATCTTAGAATTGCAAATGGTTTATATCTGTTCTTTTCATCAGGTTAAACACAAAAAAGGTTAAAAAAATGGGGGAAATAGATTGTTGGATTGGATTAGACTAATCCTGCTCTTTCTGCATTCGGTATCTGGGGGACGTCAGGGAGTGAAAGATGCAATGTTCCAACCCTGGCAAGATTAAAATTTTAGATATTAATTAAATTAAAATGCAATTAAAAATATTAATCCTTATAACTTCTTCCTATCTGCTCATACTGAAACAGTTGTCCTCTATAAGCCAACAAAGCAAACATCCTACTGAGGAAAGCCAGAAAAAGAAGGGAGGACAGGTCTTGATCCCCACACCGCCCAAGGGCTCGCCCTGCAGCGAGGGGCAGCTGCGAGCACTGCTCCAGGAAATGGGTGAGCACATCAACAGGGCGACTCAGAGGGTTAATTTAAGGGTGTGAGTTAACTGATGTAAAGTAAAACAATGATGGAAGCCGTACCTTTTATTTTGTGTAATACTTTACGTGAGCCACTGCGTTTTTTCCTTCCAGAAAGAAAAACAAGATGGGATCTGCAAATAAACCAAGAAAACTGGAGGGGAGGAAGGAACAGCTTGCAAGGCAATTGTGAAAAACAAATAACTGCGGTAATGAGGAAGGAACAGAAAATGTTCCACAAAGAGAGGACATGGGTCAGGATTCAGAACAGATTGGAAGGACTCAAAAGGTGCAGGAAAAAAAAAGCTTGAAAAGGCTTATTGAACCCAGGAGGAGAACAAGACCGAGTAAAAAAAGTCAGAAAAGTTTTATTTACAAAGCCAAAAAAAAAAAAATCCCTCTGTTTCTGAGTTTCTATAGATCGGGCCCTAGGTACTGCTGCTGACAAAGCTGAGCCCCTGGTGTTTGTCTGTCCCAAATTTCCCCAGACTTCAGCCTTCCTTTGAGAGTGCAAAGCTGGCTTTGCCCTCCCCTCAGCTGCCACACAAACATCCACACTTAAAAGGTAAAGGTTTACCCGGTAAAAATGGTCTCTGTGCCGAACGCCTGAGGAAGGATGTTTCCGCTTCCAAAGCAAAAAAAAAAGATTAGAAAAAGCAGCTACAGGCACTAGCCTTGCCTACTTCATCACCCCAAAGCCCTTGCGGTTTTCTGATTTGACCCAAAACATTACCAGTTTATAGACCCCCCAACTATCTGCTCAAGCACTCTCTTCCCCATCTCCCTCACCCTCCCTCATCGCTGACCCGACCAAAGCTTTTCTGGGGGGGTGAGCACACTCAGGAAACAACATGGCCATGCTCCCTGCCAGGGCAGCCCCTGGCCCCCACCAGGCCCACGCCCTCCAGGAGCACGGCACAGGCACCGCCAACGCCTCTCACTCCTGTGTGGGTCTTCCTTCTCCCAACAGCATAGCTGTGTGTGCAGCATCGGGTTTTCCCTCCAGGGAGCCCAGGGATGAGGAGCCGGGTCTGGGAGTTTTGCTTGTGTGTTACTCCCTCCTCGCTCGCTGGCATTTTGCATCGTCAAACACCACAGCTGAATGGTCCGACACCTATTCTCACTCGAACATTGCTACTCACTTAATTAGCACTGATCTGCACATTTGCCTCATGCTGGCTATCACCTTCTAGGCTTTCCTGACGTGTCAGGTTTTCCTGACATGTGGCATTACTTTGATGCCTGGGAGCTTGACTTTGTTCTGCACTCGAAGGTCACGCAGAGTGCTTTTTCAAAGCATCCTTCAAGCCAGCTCCCTGACAATGACAAATCTTGCTTTATTGCCTTTCTTAAGGCCTCACAGTGTTTCCTAACAGTCATCCTAGTGGTATTCTCAAATCCATCACTCTTGAAGCCAGACGTAAAGTAACCACAGAAAGCTGTATACAGCCATCAACCCATATGAACAGTTTTATAACTACTGGCAACCCACTGAACATTAAATATTGGATTAGCATTCAACAGCTCTGCTGGTGCTTCCTGCGCTTTGGCAGCGAGCTCTCCCCACTCCGTTGTACGCTCGCAGAACAGGATACAACTCTCTTTCAGGAAAAAATCTCAAAATGGAGGGTTACAGTTGTGCTATGCCAGACTCACAACCTGCAGCCAGCAGGAAATGGAGCAGCGCAACAGGACCACAGGCTGGGACATGCTATGGCTGCTGCTTTTCAGCCTCTGTGAAATCACTCCGCAACTCTTTTCTTGCGTGACTGGCCCAGGGAAAAACATGCACTCAAGTCGTTACCAACCCAAACCTACCCTCTCACTCTCCTCCCTGCATGCCCCAAAGTGAGGACTGCAATCCCGTTGGGATGGGGACTGGTTTTCCTGCATGCAAGGTGAGAGTCTGCCTTATGCTTGCTTGTCTTTTTCACCCTACGCACCGTAACACGAGTGATTCTTCGAGCAAGAACAATTTGCTTTGAGAGCAGGTTCCTGGTGTTTGCATTCCAGTGATGCAAGCGCAAGTCCCAACACCGCTTAGTACCTCCGACCTGCTTTTAAGCAAGTCGCTTCCTCAGCCCTGTGCCCCTCATTGCTGCCTGGCTCTGGCTCAGGCACCTCGCATAGGACCAAACTAGCCTCTGGTGCGACGCGCTGCAAGACCGCAGGCATTACCCGGACCCTGGTTCATCCAGGTTCCACCTCCACACAGCACGGGCAGGTGAGCTGCCGTGAACGCGACAGATCCTGCCAACAGCGGCCAGGCACTGCATTCGTCACTTGACAACTACTAGCACAGATTAGGGCAACATACGCACTCCCAGCTCAAACTCGCAGGGAGAAGTTTGACCCTAGAGAGATGCCAGGCAGCTCGGCTGGAGAAACTACTGTTGCCTGTGCACACGCACTCCCCACGACGTGCTATTTTCCATCCAGACAGAGGCTGCACCATTTTCAGAGGCAGAAGGAAACTGACTGACGGACTCCAGCACACAGCCCAGCAGAACCAGCCAGCAGACCCGTGACAGGGGTAATCACTGCATTTAAAACCCCATTTAAAGAAAGGTAACCTGTCGAGTTTGCTTACGTTGTAAGGCTCAGTCCCAGAGAACTCCAGCATATTTCCAACACATCAAACTAATTGCAGTTTACATTTGTTTCACTCTCTATTAGAGGTGCTCCACTTTCCAGGAAAACTAATTTGAGCTGCAGCACTTGGCCCAGGCACAGCTTTCTGCACGAAACCCGAGCACCTCTCTTCACTGAATGGGGCTTTGGGTTACAGTCAGCGGAAAACGTGCAGCACGAACTGCGGCATGTCACCCTAAACATTGCTACACGCCGAAAATAGTTTCGGCTTCCTCCGCTTCGCGTAGTCTGGAAATAAAACATATGGAGTTAGCACGGCCGCTGATTGGATTTTGATTGTTCTGAAACGCTGCCAAGTTTAAAGTGGAGAGTGCGGCCTGAAAGGAAATACAGTAGACACTAGACAATTTATTTGTTTCTGAGCAGGGACCTGGCTGACGGGCTGCTTCGAAGGTGGCTAACAAGAGCAGCATGTTCCCATATGGAAACCATAGGGGGCAATCGGCCAGGATCTAAAAACACGGCACAACGTGTGTTATCACGGTAACAGAGCAGGCAGGGCGCTGTAAAACCGGTGCCAATCACAACAGCAAATCGCTGACGGG
>NW_010424994.1:0-311 GCF_000710305.1 Buceros rhinoceros silvestris | reverse complement strand
TAAGCGTCCCGGCCGGTTCCAGATAAAACACCGCAGGAGCCGCAGAGAAGAGGCACAGGAGACGCAGCGGGAGGGAGCAGGGCCATGGGCAGCAGCGTTGGTCAGAGGCGTTTGCAGAGCAAACCTGGTTCCGCACCCAGGCCGATCCCACAAAACCCTGGAAAAGGGACATAAGAAGTCCCAAACGGCTGTGGCCTTACTAAAGACACCCGAGATCGTTTGGCCTCCTGAGAGCAGTCACACAAAGCCAGCCGAAACTGCAAATATTTACATCTGGCGAACTCGGCTTCGAGCTCCGGGGCGGCCGCGTA
>NW_010424993.1:15176-15781 GCF_000710305.1 Buceros rhinoceros silvestris | reverse complement strand
CAAATCAAGTGTCCTGACCAGTGGACTACCTGCTAACTCTTTTGGTGTCTTTTCTACTATCAGCACACAAAAGATTCCTTTTCCTCCATGGAAAACAGAATAGAATTTATAGTCTCAAAAAGTGTGGCAGACTGTGAAAACTCTTTTAAGTGAAGTTTCATCTTCATTTGAATTCAAGAAATTTAGTTTCTCTGCACTACCCCCAACTGTCAGATCATTTCATCCTAGTAAGTGATACACCTAAGAGATGAACCAAATGAAAAACAAAAAGAAAGAATATTTTTAGTCTCATTTGTCAATTAAATAACTAGTTATATCATGCACGTTAATTACAGATATTGCAAAAATCAGAAGAAAAATAAAACTAATTTGTTCACCAGGGGTGTAAAACCAGTGAGTTACTATCCACTGCCATCTGCCCCTCCTCACGCTTCAGCCATCAGGTAGTGACAGCCAGACACACAGGAGGAGCTGATTTGGTTGGTTTCTGCTTCTCCTCATCCCAGAGCAGAACCTGCATTAAACCCGCCGTGGCTTTCTCCCGGCAGCCCCTTCCTTATCTACAGCGGACCACAAACATACCGGCGGCAGACGCACCGCCGTCA
>NW_010424993.1:10497-15104 GCF_000710305.1 Buceros rhinoceros silvestris | reverse complement strand
CCCGCCGTGGCGTTCTCACGGCAGCCCCTTCCTTATCTACAGAGGACAACAAACATACCGGCGGCCGCGGGGCCTCCTGACCAGGGCACACGGTGCTCAGCCTCCTGGGCTCACATGCTCTTTTCTCCTCCTGACAAAGGCGGTCTGGGAACCGGGGCATCGCGGCGGAGTTTAATCCTTCATGCCACAGCCCCGGTGGCTCCCAGACAGCGTTTCTCTGGCAGAGAGAAGAAACATGTGATGAGGCGTCCAGCTGTGTGCACCACGAAAATGCTTCTATCTTCACCGATTTTAATGAGAAATCCCCTGAGCCTGTGAAGAGCTGGTATTTCCTGGCTCCTAACCTGGCTCCATCACCTTCTAGGCAAATCACACCCTGTACATGGCGCTTACCTGCCCCCTGCCCGGCAGTGGAGCTGCAGACTCTGGCTGGAGGAAAAAAGGTTTTCAAAGTAAAGGGATGCTAAGGGTGGGCACACAGCTTGCCACAAGGGACGAAACAAGTTCTCCATCACATAAACTCATTTCCAGAAACCACAAATGCCCGCTTTACGTCCAGAGCGAACGGGGATGCCACTTTGGCACAGCGCCTGCCAGGGAGCACAGAGGATTGCTTTGCATTGTGTTACCTCTGAAATGCAACATCGAGCTATTAAGCTTTAATAGCACTAAAGAGGCTGGAGCATGAAACCCTTGATGCACATTCGTAATGAGCAAGGAGAGAAGCCTTTCAAGCCAGATTTATTTCTGCACCCTCAGATAGCTGCTGAGAAGAGACAGGTCTGGGTTGCAAGGCTCCACCGTCCTTCCTTCTGCCCTCTAGCGCCAGACAGAAAAATTAAATGTAAAGAAAGGAGACTGCGATTTTCTTCTTGCAATGTACTAGATAAATAGAAGAGAGAAAACGTTATTTGTAACTGCTTGCTTTGACAGGGCTTAAGGTAAGGATTCCAGAAAAAGCAATGGCAGGAGAGCTGCTGTCAGGCAGAGTTTATGGTGCTGGTCGGGAGCCAGCTGCACCGCTGCTGGGACGTGCTGGGGACAGGACACCGGGTATTGCTCCTGCTTTGAACTGGATCCAAAAGTGGATGCCAAAGTGGTGGAGACTCCCAAGCAAGGCAGGTGCTCACCGGTTCATGCTGCAGGTCGGGACAGGTGTAACTGCATAGCGGACCAAAGATGTGTTTGTTCCAGTCTCTCCACTTCCTTTCATTTAAAACCCTGACAAAGCTTTGTGCAAAATATTTACGGGAGGGAAGTACCTACTGTTTAACACTTTGAACCTCATTTAATTCACACTCGTTCTTAATCTCTGCCTCTGAACGCCACCTCATCCGGCTGAGTCAGACCTGTTACCCTGACTGCTCTCTTCCGAAAAGGCGGCTGTGCCAGGGGAGCGCTCTCAGTGCTGGCATTTGCTTTTGTGTGCTGCTATGGTTGACATATTTTTCCTCACTGAAGGTGTAAGGGAAAAGCCACGCTGCTATAATTTCAGCAGCTTCTGTAAAACAGAGGAGCTGTCACCTGCATATTCAGCTGCTAAAAGTAGATGAGAGCTCCAGGACATCCCAGGTACAAATATCAACGGAAGACACAAAGGGAAAATAATGGCTCAGTCTGAACAACAGGATTGACCGATACAGCCCAAGGATGAGGCTGAGGACCTGGTAAGCCAGTATGTGAGGCTGGAAATAATTGCTCCAAGGTGACTGATGCCAAACAAGCCTAATAAGGAGTAATGTGGCCGAGCAGGCTTGGCCACCAAATGAACAAGGGGCCTGTGAGAGGACAGGCAGCACTCCCCAGGACGTAGAGCACCGTTGCAGCGGCTTCAGCTCCCATCAGGCTGCAGTTTAGAAGCTCTAACTTCCTTCTGATGCTTGAGGCAATACACCAGATGGGAGTTCCTGACCAAGCACCCATCCTTTCAAAAGGGCATTGCCCTGGGACACGTGAACTCTTCTTCCTTGTGTTCCATATCTCACTTTTTTTCTCCTGATACTTTGCCTTTCACCTGGCCCAGCCAGGTGAGACCCTGACCAGGTGAGATCCTGTCTAGCCCAGAGGCCTGGCTGCTACTGGTGGCTTTGGAGGTGCCATGGGCAACATCATCCTGAAAATGCTGTGTCCCCCCAAGCTTTTCCCATCTTCTTTTTCCTCCTCTGTGTACATCTTGCAGTCACAAATGAAGTACTTAGGAATAGTGACCAGAACCAAGTCTTCCCTCTTGTCTCTCTTGCTTGACAAAACAAGAGCTTTAAGCCACATCCTCCGTTTGAAAAACCAGGTTCTGTTTATATGTTTTGCCTAACTACTCAATTTCAATTTCAAATTGCTTATTCTTGTTTTTGATCTATTTCTCTTGTGTATACTAAGCAGGATGTTTCAAAACTTGGGCATGACTCTTCCAGTTTGTTACTCTCTCAACTCCAAGCCCTGCAAGGTGACGAGCTGTTCAGTGTCACACAGCGAGAAGTTCAGGTTTAAATTGCTTCAGGAATTCTCCAGGGAAGCCACTGCCATTTTGGGTTGCCCTGTCAAAACCTGGATCCAGGGGGGTCTGCAACGGAGGGGATGCAGCAGGGGACACAGCAGTGCAGCTTCAGCTAGGATGCATGGAGCTGGCTATGATATTGCTAGTGGAGAAAAGGTAACAGGACAAACCTGATCCTAAACTAGTCAGGGGTCTCCTGAGGTCTTTCTTCCAACACTGAAACCGGGGTTTCAGGAGGACACTCATTTTCTGTCCTTTTTCTTCTGCTCCATACTGTTCTCAGGAACTTACAATCTGACATACACTCTGTGGGAAGAAACTACAAAATATGTGAACTTCTTAAGGCAGCTGCTTCCGCAGGCTGGTACAGGAGGACATTTCGGGGAAGTTAGCAATGCCTTCAAATACTGGTCCCCACAAGCTGTGCTGTAACCACAGTACATGCTCATTGCTCCTTTCCCCAGCTAGTTATGAGAAACCCAGAGTTCTCTTATAGAATCAGGTTGTGGAAATAGTCACAGCAAAATACAGCAAAATGCCAAGACCTGAACTCCCCTGAAAACACGGCACAGGCAAGAGTATGAGGAGAGGGCTCTCTGAATGGCGTGAAACGTGGGGAAAACATGGGAAAAACATGGAAAAGGACATAGAAACGACATCCTGTACAAGCAAGCTAGGATGGAAAAGCTGAAGAAGAGCAGTTCTGAGGTTCTTCAGAGGCTGAAGCTCACCTTCACTTCAGCTGCTTCTGTGGTGCAGGAAAGCATTACATGGTTTTTGTGAATACATGGGGTAGCATCATAGAAAACGGGTTTTCCAGTGTAATTTTCTCCTCTTTACAGAAAGAGTTCTCAGGATGGTTGGACAACAATCAGGTTACATGAAGAATAATAATAAACATATGTACACGTGTGTGTTCCTTATTCTCACACCCGCACAAGAACATTGCAGATGTGGTTTGGGCAACGTGCCACTGCCTTCTCCAGATGTGGCAACAGTCACAAGAGCACACTGGACAATGCTGAGGGTTAAGTCAGCGTACTGTCCCCTGTCCCACGAGAGGGAGCCCCAGCTCCCCCAGTGTTGTGCCAGGTGCACAGACACAGCAGCCTGCCCACACTGACCCCAGCCAGTTCCCATCCCTCATTAACCCGCCTGGTCAAACAAGTGCCACAGCACCCAGGGGTAGTTTCCTACCTGAGTCTTTCTCCTCAGCAAGTTAGTATGTTCTAATACCATCTCAGCCTGAAACAATGCTAAAATCTCTGACCTGCTACCAGTTAAAGCCTTTTTTATTTTATCAAAAAAACAATCCAAGACTCTTCTGGTTATCTTCTTAAGGGCGAACTCTGAGATAGAACAGCTCAGGGAGAGCAGTGCTGAAAGTCATGAGCTTTGCTTTCATGTCAGGAGAGGGAGAGGCTCCTTTCTCCCTCAGCTACCACTCAGTCTCCCTTAAGCCTGAAGATAATGTGCCACTTTATTAGTGGAGGTGAGGCACCCATCTTACCTGACACTGCTCAATAGCGGGGGGACCCCGGGGCTTCATACGGAAAAAGACACCTCCAGAAACAGCTTGCTGAAAACTATGCATGGCTGTGCCAGCGGTCAGATGGGCAACCGAAGCTGGGGGATGGATAAGAGAGCAGGACAACACAACCACACATCAGCTGGGAACATCAGGGACCTCTTGAGATCATCCAGTCCAAAACCCTAAGCAAGCAGGGTCAGCCAGAGCAGTGTGCTCAGGGCTGCATCCAATCAGGTTTGGATATCTCCAAGGATGGAGCCTTCACAGCCTCTCTGGGCAACAGCTCCAGTGCTTGACCATCCTCATCATAGTAACCAGAGGCGGTGGCCTCAGGGTTGCATCCAATCAGGTTTGGAGATCCCCAAGGATGGAGCCTTCACAGCCTCTCTGGGCAACAGCTCCAGTGCTTGACCATCCTCATCATAAAAAACCTTTCTCTTATGTTCTAATACAATTTCCTGTGTCTTATTGCCTCTCACCCATTCTCTGGATACTCCAAGGAGATCCTGGCTCTGTCTTTACTGCTCCCAGCAGGTATTTGTACATGCAGGTCAGTTTCTCTTCTCTTGGCTGAGCAGTCCC
>NW_010424993.1:8310-10329 GCF_000710305.1 Buceros rhinoceros silvestris | reverse complement strand
TGAGGTAGGTAATGGATAAAGAACCTGTGACAGCTCCATGGGCACGGTGATGAGGATGGCAGCAGCAGCAGGTCCCACTGAGCGGCATCTGGTCTCACTGATGTGTGACCATCATAGGCCAATGCAGCCTCTTCCCAGGCCAGCCCAGTCTGCCCCAGTGGTTGCCCATAGTTAGTGGGGCTGGAGTGCTCTGGGTGGCTGACATGCTGGGTCTGTCTTGGGAAAGCAAGGGAGAAAGGGAGACATGGTGGACACGCTTCTCTAACAGCAACGTTGTCGGCCTGGGTTTTATTTTCTGTTTTGTTCTCTTTCACTTCTCATGTTTGTGTTTGCAGAAACCATCCTACACTTGCTATGTGTAAATAAGTCACCTGTCAAAGTGTTGCCTCTCTAGACAAGCCTTCCTGTCCCAAGCTGAATATTCCAGACACTACCAAGCCCCATGTCCCGCCCTCTGCTGCCTCACCCCATGGCTAGTTGTTTAGGCATGCTGCCAGTTGGAGCTGCACAGCAGGGAGCGCGCTGCCACAGCCTCTGTTCACACATGCCAAGAGCATTGAGTGGTGAGTACAGCAGAGACCTCACACAGCCCGTGGAGGTAGCCACCTCCTACTGCTTTCACCACGTCTGGTATTGTCCTTGGTCAGGCCCTGCCTGGGACCTCCTCCTAAGGTGAGCCAGCTCAGCTGCATCCCTGCCCCGGCTCTGCAGCAAAGATCATCCAGCCCAGTTTTGCCAACCCATGCCAGATGTGTTGAATTAAACCCACTCTACAGACCATTGCCACTGGTGCCAGTTTGGGATGAGGCCAAATCTCTGCTCCCCAGCGTGGCACCCAGAGGAGCTGCTTGCCACGGGTGCAGTCCTAGTCCCCGAAATTTCAGGAGTGGGCCCAGTGATGGATCCATGGCTCTTCTACATGCCCTGTCACGCAAAAAACTCCTATTCCCTGTAGCCTGGTCCCCAGTGACTCAGATGCTTCAGAGGCAGCACAGTGCATCAGCTGCTGCAGAGCAGCACTGACAGACACACCGAGGAGAGGAACAGCCAAGAAGAGCCGAGGCACAGCCAGAGGCTCCCAACATGAGATGGCGTTTATTTTTAGAGTGCTGTAGCGCAAAGGATATGGCATGAGCTGCTTCCCTCTCGTCACTCTGACGCCATCATCCACCGCCCACACGCCTGCTAAGTGGGTTATCGCAGCCCATCGGGCTCCCAGGGAGAGGGGAAGAAAGCAAAAAAGGTCACTCTCCTCCTCCTCCTCCTCCTCCTCCTCCTGGCCAATGAACAGCACAATACATTCAGTAGCGCGGCCCAGCGGGCTCCCAGGGAGAGGGGAAGAAAGCAAAAAATGTCACTCTCCTCCTCCTCCTCCTCCTCCTCCTCCTGGCCAATGAACAGCACAATACATTCAGCGTTGTGGTATTTATTAATCACAGAATTGTTTTGTTGGAAGAGACCTTTTAAGATCATCAAGTCCAGCTGTTCACCCTGCACTGCCAGACACCCTGAACCATGTCCCTCAGCACCACATCTATGCGTCTTTTAAACACCTCCAGGGATGGGGACTCCACCACCTCCCTGGCAGCCTGTTCCAAGGCTTCACAACCCTCTCTGCAAAGAAATTTTTCCTAATATCCAACCTAAATCTCCTCTGGTGCAACTTGAAGCCTGCTCTTCTCATCCTGGCCCTTGTTCCTGGGGAGAAGAGACCGACCACCCCCCTCACTGCACCCTCCTGTCAGGGAGTTGTCAGAGCCAGAAGGTCTCCCCGGAGCCTCCTTTGCTCCAGCCTCAACCCCCCCAGGTCCCTCAGCCACTCCTCAGCTGTTCTCCAGACCCTGATCCATGTTCTCCAGACCCTCCCCTGGGCACTCAATGTCCTCAATGCCCCTCAATGTCCTTCTGGCAGTGAAGGGCCCAAACTGGACCCAAGATTCGAGGTGTGGCCTCCCCAGTGCCTCCAGTCCAGGGAGACAATCCCAAAGCCCGACTCTGACCTCAGTCTCCATATCCTTC
>NW_010424993.1:0-7624 GCF_000710305.1 Buceros rhinoceros silvestris | reverse complement strand
CGCCCCAACCGGAGCCAAGAGCAGCCAGTTTCTCCAGGACAATGCTGTGGGAAATGGTGTCAAGTCTTTACTAAAGTCTAGGTAGACAACATTGATATCTCTTCCCTCATCCACTAAGCGGGTCACCTTGTCACAAAAGGAGACCAGGTTAGTCAAGCAGGACCTGCCCTTCATAAACCCATGCTGACTGGGACTGATCACCTGATTGTCCTGTACATGCCACGTGGCAGCACTCAAGATGATCTGCTCCATCACCTTCCCCAGCACCAAGGTCAGACTGACAGGCCTGTAGTTCCCTGAGTCCACTTTCCAGCCCTTCTTGTAAATGGATGTGACATTTGCTAACCTCCAGCCAACTGGGACATCCCCAGTTAGCCAGGACTGATGATAAATGATGGAAAGTGGCTTCATGAGTATTTCCACCAGCTCCCTCAGTATTCCTGGATTAATCCCATCTGGTCCCACAGACTTGTGCGCATCTAAGTGGTGCAATAGTTCAGACTGTTCCCTCTTGGATTATGGGGCGTTCATTCTGCTCCCCATCTCTCTCTTCCAGCTCAAGGAACTGGGCAATCTGGTCTTTCTGTTAAAGACTGAGGCAAAGAAGGCATTCAATACCTTCGGCATTTTCTCAGCCTGGGTCACTGTTTCCCTCTGCATTCAGCAAAGAATGGAGAGTCTCCTTGGTCCTCCTTTGGCTGTTAATCTATTATATGGCAGTGGAATATGGCAGTGGCCAAAATAAGTTCTAGTTGGGCTTTGGCCCTTCTAATTTTCTCTCTGCACAGCCTCACAAAATCCTTGTAGCCTTCCTGAGCATCCTGCTCCTTCTTCCACAGGCCATCGACTTTCTTTTTCTTCCTGAGTTCCAGCCAAGTCTCTCTGTTCAGCCAGGCCGGTCTTCTACTCCACCAACTCATCTGACAGGACATTAGGATGGCTTGTTCTTAAAGATTTCCCTCTCCAGAAATGTCCGGCTTTCCTGGACTCTTGCCCCTCAAGGCCGCCTCCCAAGGGACTCTGCCACCAGCCTCCTAAATAGGTCAAAGTCTGCCGTCCAGAAGTCCAAGGTGACAGTTCTACTGACCCTCCTCCCCAATTCCCCAATAATTGAAAACTCTACCATCCCATGATCAACTCCACCATCTCATGATGGCCTTCACATCCCCCACAAGTCCTTCTCTGTTCGTGAACAACAGGTCCAGCAGAGAGCCTTCTCTAGTGGGTTCATTCACCAGCTGTGTCAGGGAGTTGTCTTTGGTCTAACATGCTGAAGATGTCTTGTGCTGCACACCAGCTCTTCTGCTGCTCAGAGCTCCACAGTGAGCCTTAAGTCATCGTCCTCCTAAATCCGTGACAAATCCCAGAACTAGAGCACTTACAGAGGGCTTTCCTCTCTCTCAGCTGATAAACTGCTTTCGGTATCCTTGGTTTTTCCCGGACCTGTCAGCATCTTTTCCTCTCTGCTAGACATCGCTAAAACCGCTGTGATCCAGCCACCATCTCTCTTTTCAGCTGCCTTCTGTCATTTTAATTTTCCCACCTGACATATAAAAACCTCACTCTTGTCTGAGATGTTTACGTGTCCTTTGTGTCCAGTATTTAAAGGGACTCCTGAATTATGTTATCCTCACCTAACACAGGGAAGCAGCACAAACTCCCCACCCTCCACACGAGCCAGAGATGAGCCATGTGCTCAACACAGCAGAGACCATCCCTGCCCCTCACACCTCAGGGTCACACATTTCCCTCCTTTCTTATTTTTCCTTCAACTAGAGTCAATTCACTGACCCATAGACCTTGCTCCTCCCCAGTCACCATCCTTCCAGCACAGATCTCCTTGCCGGGAAGTCTCAGCCCATTCAGTTGCACCTTTTTTGCACATTTTCCTTCCTCCAACTCGCTTTTTAAAATTTCTGGCACCAACAAGGCACTTACTGAAGTAGCACATCTCTGCTCTTCATCTGCCTAACCATCTGCTTGAGAGTGCACGAGGCAGGGGGTGTTTCTGTGGAGATTTGTAGACTGAAGGCCAGAAGGAGCCAGCATGATCTAGATCAGCTGCATAATAAATGCAAGGCAGCAGTTCCCACAGGAAGTCCTTCACCACTCCGTGCACTATCCCTAACCAGTGAATACCCAACCTTTCTACCTCTTTTTTTTCCAGGTATACCTTGACACAGATCTAGCATTTGAAGCTTGCACAGCTTAATAACAAAATAATTCTATCCCATAAAACATGTTGAAATCCCTGAATGTTTTGTTCCAGCGAATAACGATAGCTGTCTCCTCGGGGAGAGCTACAACAGCCAGGAGCTGGTGCTGTGTTGAAGCTAATCCCTTGCACAAACCCAGATCAGCGTAATGAGAGTGTCCTGTTCATGTCAGCCCAAGCACTGCTGGGTTCTCCCTAGCTTCTGCCCTAGCAATACCCATTGCAGCAGGAACCAACACCACCTTGCCGTCCAGCCACGACTAAGACAGCCCCAAGAAGTCCTCTGCAGCTACTGATTCTGTTGGGGCTGTACCCCCAATAAGCTCAGATGCAGCTTTGGTTCCAGCCACCAGAGCTGTCATTTCAGCTCTGCTAACCCAAAACCGCGATCACTGCTCCTTAGCCTCAGGAGACTGGAGAACCAAAAGACCTTAACCTAGATGGAAGTCTATGCTCTATTCTCAGCCAAGGGGTACACCACAACACGGGGGTATCTGACCAATCCTAGCTCTACTAGGTGTCCTACAAATCTCTATTTTAACCCTGTCTTCCAGAAACTCTGCCAGACACAGGGAAGACTACAAACCCCTCATCCCAGAGCCATAACCAGTAGACTCTTACTTGGCCCCAGCAAAAAGCTAGCTCTTACTAGCTCAAGTCAGATCTCCCAGCAAGCCTTCTCAAAAGCCTAATTATGGGCCAGATCACCAATAACAACATTAGCTTGGAGAGGTTTGGAAATTCCCTCCTCAGTGTCAGAAATATCCAAAGCTGTATCCCAGCAGCACAGGTCCCACCTCTACTCCAGAGTTTGAGATGGGGTTGGAAGGGGCAGTTTAATCAGCCAGTTGTCTCCCTAAATAAAGGGCAAGCGAAGCTAACAGATGCACGCTGATTAAAAACATACATGAAAGTATTGATGTAAAAATAGTCTTTTAGTCAAAGAATCGATGCTTTCTTCTTAAAATATCACTAAAGCTTCCCCAGTACAGGCTAAATCTCTTTTAAAAAGTCAGCATGATACCCGGCGTTTGTTTAGGTTTTCGACACGAGAACACACTGCAGGCATCTCTGCGAAGTGCTTCATAAAATATCTTTTTGCATCACCAACAACAAACAGCGTTGCCATCTCTCTGGGTAGACACTGACACCTTGCAGACAGTTCGCTTGGGGCTCCCACGGAGAGGAACGGCGAGAAGCAACACGTAGAGCTCTCCACTGCAAGCCGGTGGGAGAGAGCCGGTGTGCCAGGCTGCTATACAATTGATATCCAGGAGTATCTGTGTAATTGCACAACCTCCTAAGTACCGTAAAATACAAAAACAATCCTACGAATCTTCATCAGCAGATTTCCTGCAGAGTAAAAAACACGCTGCCCATAGTCAAAGAGAATTGATACCGATAATTTGGTATTTGATGCCACACTTCAGTAATTTTAAGAATCAATATTCTCTAAACAGCACGGCAGTTTGCTAGCTCTGGCAATTTCCCTTTTTTAAGGATGGACTTAAATGAGAGTATAGTGGTTGAGAGACAGTTGATTTAGCTATTTGGAACTATGTGAATTAGCATTTGAAAGACACTCTCCTAAAGGAACACTGCTTTCTCTCGGGGCTTCGGCTCACCGTCACCGCCAGGGAACAGGCAACGTGCAGTAATTGACCCCAACTGCGTTCTTTGTCTCTGTCAAATACGAGGTTATTTGAGTGAGCTCAGCCTCTTTTGGACAGTCCCAGACCAGGGCTGAGAGCAAGAAGCAGTAGATGCATCCAGATGATTTCCTTTGAACAGAGCGGCTGAGCCACTTCCAAATGAGTAAGTTCAGATAAATTGAGTTGTCAGATGCCCACTAAGACAAATTAGTTTAGAAAGGCTACGCTGCATTTGTCAATGGTTTAATGCACTACAAGTGTATCTGCAAGCCGGGGCTGATTTCCTAGTTTTTCTTCACAAAGAAGCACACTTTGCGAAAGCAACTGTTCCATCTAGCAGAGTATTCTCAGATGCAGTCCAAAGGGCATTTGGAGCATTGGTTTACCATGATACATCTTTGGCCAAGAGTCACTCTTACGGTTGAGGAGCTACGGTCTTTGGTTTTTATAATACATATTTCAGCCGAAATAAGTGCCAGAACACTGAAGACATCATAAATCATGTTTTACAAGTCCTCTGCTGCTTCTCTTTGACCAGATTAAAGAGCAGCTGAAATGCAAACCAGCACTACTACTACATTATTTTTTTATAAACTGGATTTTAAAATTCCAACAGGGAATGACCCTCTTAATTCAATGTCAGCGAAGCTTCTCACTTGAGCCAGCTCTAGCTAGGAAAGACATTAGAAGAAATGTGCCTGCTTTTGTCGATGGCAGGGCCAGCAGGGACGGACAGGAGGGGCATCAGGTCACACAACCAGCCAGCCTCTGCGACAACCTCCTCCATCGCTGGCCACGGCGCCCTGCTGCTGGGACACAGGGGTGTGCTGTGTATTGAACCCTCCTTGCAGCAGGAGGAGCAAAAAGACATCCTTCAGGACTGTAATTTTCTTCAGCTTTTCCCTATCTGTCCCTTTTTGCCCTGCTCATGCCCGGTTCACACCTTCCAGAGCCAGCGTGGCCAGCTGCAGGGGGACAAGGGAAGAGGCTGGGAGCGGGGTAAGGAGAGGAGGACAACACTGGACTCGATTGCTTGGGAAGGTAGTTTCCATTGTAGAAACAAAATAAACATAACAATCTGTCTGGTGTGGAGGGAACAAAAGCAAAGTAATAGACTTGTGTCCTGAAGGCTCTTCTGCTCTGAGACAGCAATCCATACTTCCGAAAATTTACTGTCTCCTAACAGCAGCCACTGGATACGAGAAAAACCCCAGACAAGCACTCGCCAAGCGTGACAAGTGGTGATTGGGGTTATAAGCAGCCACTGTGACTCACTTCAGACTTTGTCAAGCATTACGCAAACTTTTAAAAGGAGCAGACTTAAATTTAAGTCTCCAGTTCCGCAAAGGCAAAAGACAAGTAGAATTATTCCCCTGTGTGTGGGGAAGCGCTGGAAGGCAGACTGCAGCTGAAGCACCAGGGCCAGTTTGGGCCCCAAATTAGAGCACCAGCAAACCGATGGCAGCTCAGATTGAAGGCGGTTCAGAGGAGATCACTAAAATGGTCGGGGCTGGAGCACTCCCCCAGGGCAGAGAGCAGAGGGAGCCGGGCCGGGTCAGCCTGGAGATGGGACGACTTTGAGGAAACTCACCTGCAGCCCTCCCCTACCTACGGGGAGCCGCCACGGAAAGAGAGCAGGACTCTGTGCAGCAGGGCAGAGGGAGGACGGGAGGCAGCAGGAACAAGGGTTCAAGGGAAAACTCCTTCCTGCAAGGACAGTCAAACATCAGAGCAGACTGCCCAGCGAGGCCAAGCAGTTTCCATCTGAAACGCACCTAGGAAAAGATGTAACGGCAAATCCATGTATGAAATTGCGGTCACAGGTGAAGACATCCAGCTCTAGGTGCCTAGACAAGCTGTGTATATGCGTGTTCTCACGCTTCAGTGGAGCCTGAATTGCTACTCAAGCTCATCAATATGCAAGATCAAAATTGGGCCAATCAAGATGCAGACAACCAGCTCTTCAGGCCCCACTACCTATTGATCCCATCTCCACGGACTAAGCAGACAATTCAATTTATTTACATCGTCAAGCTGAGTCCCAACCACTGCCTAGTAGCTTATAACTTAATTTCTGTGTATTATACTCACACTCCTGCTCCTTCATGCCGTATTAGCAGACAACGACCTAACACAATCTCCCATTTAGCTGCTTACGAGGCAATTCTCGTGTCATTTGCTTGGGCGTTTTTACCATGCTGAGCTCAGTCTGACTTGGCAGCTGAGGGCATGGGGCAGGAAGAAGCAGAGGAGACCAACAAAACTAGTTATGTATCTCAGTGGAGAAGCATCTTGCAGTCATGTCTCCATAGAGCATGAGAAGCCTCCACAGCCACCTGGCTAAGCCTGCTGGTGCAAAGCATGGTTTCCCCTGCACTCTGCTGTGTTTCCACTTACTAGACAGTACTTGGTATTTATTTTTAAACCACCAGTTCTTACAGAAGTGGCATCAAGACAGAAAACATTTAGAAGTCCCTGGAAATGTCGCCAAACACCAACAGTGCTGTTGAACCACCAGGATTGCCCACAGCCCAAGGACCCACGGACATACATGTCTTAACCCAGGACGTGCTCAGGGAACCTGGAAGGCACGGGGAGATCCCCGTCTGCATACAAACATCACCTCACACTAAGCGAGACTCTGTGGCTGCTCAGTGTCCGTCTGGAGGCAGCAGTGACAGATCCCATGTGCTGCCACAACACACCAGCACCTGGTGTCAGTCCTTGGCCCCACCTACGCAGGGCATCGCTTGTATGTTACCTTCGTTCCTAAAAGGGCAGTAATGGCAAATGTGTAAAGTGGTCAACAGTCAGGATTTGGACTAGTTACCCAAACAATGCAGATTCCATTTCGTCATGCAGGTGGAACAGCTAGATGGAATTTGGAGATTTCCATTACTGGAAAACATTATTTTCTGTAGAAATTTAGGTTCTTACTCAAATATGGCCATTTCAATTTAGCTTTAAAACAAGTTATTTGGTAACACCTTCTTTAGAAGATTTCACCTTTATCATACACTTGTTGATGGCTTTGAAACAGTTAATGCATTTTATGTCAAATATGTGGTCGTTTCACAACATGGCAGAAACCCCCACCCCACACTCCACATTGAAAACTATCTGCTGATAAGCCGGAGCAAAGGAGCCAGACTTCATCTCTGAAGGGCTCTGCCTGAGCTGGGAATTCAATTACTCAATAAGCAGTATGATCTGAATTTTTCTATCAATAACTAAGCCAAAGCAGGACCACCTCCCTTCCCAGTTAACAGCTGGATCACAAAATCCCAGACCCATTGAGGCTGGCAGCGACCTCTGGAGATCATCCAGTCCGGATCCCTGCTCAAAAACAGGGGCAGGCAGAGCAGGTGGCTGAGGGCTGGCTCTTGTGGGAATTCGAGTATCTCCATGGATGGAGACCCTCCAACCTTGCTAGGCAACCTGCACCCTCAGAGAAAAAAAAGTGGAGGTTTCTTCTGCCTGTTTCACTTTCTCCTCACGTATCTTGTCCTGTCACTGGGCACCACTGGGAAGAGTCTGCCTCCATCATCTTTACTCCCCCCATCAGGTATCTGTACTCATGTATAAGATCTCCCTGAGCTGTCTCCTCTCCAGGTTGAACGGCCCCAGCTCTCGCAAAATATCCTTGTATGAGATGCTCCAAATCCCTTGATCATCTTCACAGGTCTTCACGGGACTTACTCCAGTATGGCCATGACTCTTTTTGGATGGGTGTTGCAGTACACTGTTATGGACGCTG
>NW_010424992.1:10615-13906 GCF_000710305.1 Buceros rhinoceros silvestris | reverse complement strand
ATTTATTTTTATATCATTTATATTTATAGAATTTATATCATTCTTGAGTAAGATTTATCTTTTCTAACTTACAAGTTCCTGAGATAGGTCACAGAAATGAACATATTCCATTGACTTAGAAGGACCATGGGGTGATCAGTTCATATGTGTGCATCATATTTTTAGCTACTAGATGAGTTCAATCCTCCCAACAATGTCTTTAGGTTATGTGGACAGGAGCATATTTGAAGATAAAGTAGGAAATACTTGAAGCAACATTTTGATTATAAATAAAATCTATTTACCTTTTTAGATAAACTTTCTGGGTAATTTCACTGAATTTAGAAACAAATAATGACTTTGAAAGTTAGACATTCGAGCAGAATGAGATTTAATGATAATACATTAATTCAGAAATACCTTTCTTCTAACTTACAAGGCATTTTTAGAGTAGTACATAGATCTGAAAGCATTCTTAGGTTGGGTGAAGCTATTTGTATTCCTAAGAATTTGCAGGATTCTCTAATTTATTGATTTGCAATAAGGCATAGATGGCTTTAATTGTTCCTATTTTATTGTATGTAGCGTTTGACTTGTCAGTGAATACTTATCCCAGTTGCAGTATTGAAGCATGATTTTTCATCTGAGAGAAAATCTAGATTTTTTTGTATTTTATGCCCCAGTCAAAGCATGTTTCTTGGCAGAAAAAGACAAAAAAAAAATGGAGATTTAGTATATATACCACAAATATTTGGCACACAGGTGAAAGAGACGGTATTCCTAATCTTTATTATGAGTGGAGGACTTATTACTGGTAAGAAATCAAATCAGAAGACGTCTCAAAAAACCATGCATTTATAGTGATAGCTTCGTTAATGGGATAAAACTTTAGGATTTTGTATTCTACACGTACGTCACTGTCCATCTGCATCAGGAACACATTGAACAAGAAGACACGCAGAACAAAACTGAAGTAGGCACAACCATGACAATAGAAGATTTGACATTACTTAAAATCACTGTGAAACACCCTATATCCCTTTTGTTTCTGCAGACTGTATGATAGTTACCCTTGTGAACATGTTGTAATTACAAGTCACAGTTGCCACCAGTTCATCAGTAGGGCTGGGTGAATTGCAGCGTGTATCAGTGCCACCAGACAGGATGGTACCATTTTCCTTTTGCTGAAGAGAGTGAAATTTAGTTCTGCAAACAGAAGATTACTGGTTTTAATGGAAGGCATGAATGCAACTGAAAAGTAAAATCTTATTAGCTGCATTAAGAATTAGCAACATGGAACAAATTACTCTTAACATTAAAAACTAAAATCAATTCTGCATTTGGGGTAATTGTCTGCTGATTGGCCTGAGGACATTGCTAGTGAGGCTCCTGTAAGAAATTGTAAAAGATACCAGCCTAAGGCTTACTGTAAAGTGGCTTACCAACAACCACAAACATTTCTGATCCTCCCTCCTTGCTTATCTGTAGGATACAGCTGTTACTGAAACCATGTTAAATGTTCTCATCTTAGAGAAACAGATTGGCTGGCATACCAGAAAAATAAATGTCTACCTACAAAGCTTAAAAAAAAAAAAAAAAAGGCAAAACACAGCAGAGAGTGGTATTTTAGCCCTGAAAGAACTCATGAAGGCCATGCAGTCAACTTCTGCGTAGCTGATGAGTAAGCCTTTTTGATCTCCTGGTAATTTAGATAACTTTTCACACTCTTCTCAAGAAACATATTTTATGACACATTTATTGCAGATTAGTTACTCTCTGCTGCTTTCTTGCCATGTAAAGTCTAATGAACATAGAAGCTAATGAAACATTTTGGAAATGAAACATCACAGAGATGGAGACTGGAGGCGTTATGATTTTGCAAGTTAACATCCCTTCATTACCTCATGCTTACATTTTATCCATTTGACAACAGGAGAATCAAGAGCTCACAAGTAAATATGTTGGGGTTCCTCCTAGCTGTACCAGTTCCTACTGCTCATTGACACTACCATGCAAACTCAGGAACTTCATGTTCCTTACCTTGTCCTTATGGTGTCTCAGTGATGTCAAATCATAACATTGAGATATTTTCTTTTTTTTTTTTCTCAGCCTTATTGTTGTTGATGTCCATTAAAGTCCTCAGACCTCTGTGGCAATATTGCATGCTATAAAGTGACTGCAGTGTTACTTTGTTGGTCTCACTGCTAATAGTCTGTACTTTTCTCTCCAATTTGTAGTTCTGTCTGTAGTTACACAATAGAACATCTTATTGCAAGATGTTTTGGCTGGAAAAACATTTTTATATATCTGGTATTTGAAGTTGAAAAGCAATAAAGGCTGTGATCAGACCTTAAAGTTGACCTTCTTTTGCTTCGCATTGCCATGGGTGTCATCATTTTGTTCCTTTAATTTCAGTCAGTCGATGGTGTGAGGAAGTGCTGGGGCTTCATGATACATTCCTTTCCTCTCTGAAGATACTATAGAAACACCTGGTGTTTCTTCTTGGCCGAGCATGCCTACATGAGTCAGAAAGGTAGTATCTCTTCTGTCAGGAGTTCATATCTATTTCTGATACAATTTTGGCATCAAAAGACAGTCAGGGGAAAAAATGCTCTGCTCTTTCATGGCTTACCGAGGACCCATCATTATCAGAATACTGTTGGTGAGGAGATGATTTGCATGTATTTCCTTATCAGTATAAATCCTGTGTAGAAAATATGGTTTTAAAAAACCCGCATTTTTGGTTTGTCTCCCCTTCCTCTTTATGTACACGTAGTTATTCTACAGCAACAGGCAGATTACTGTAATGTCTTAGAGCATGCATGCAGTGGTTGTGTGGTTGCTGAGTAAGATCTTTGCATGCAGTAAAATTTTGTTTTCCAAATTAAATGTGACAATAGAATTGCATAAATGGGAGCTGAGACCTATTTACAAAGCAGCATTGTTACATTCTACCCATGAATGGAAATCCTTTTAGACTGTTAACTAGGCTTGCCTCAGTCTTTGAAGGAATAAGTTTCCTCACCCTGGTGTGTGCAGCACTGAGGGCTTGCCCACGTGGTTCTCCACAGGCCACACCACAGCCCGTGTCATTTATGAATGAACTTGTAAGCCCACAGGAAGTGTGGCACGTGACAAAATTTACCTTAGAGTTCACAGTGGTGTTTGAGTAGAGAGAATATATGCTCATTTGAACTACAACCTTTTAAAACTTCGTGGCCTGTGAATTATCATTGAGAGGAAAAAGGAAATTGTGCCAAAGAGTTAATATCTGAGCTCAAATGGGTTTGTACGAATAGAAAAATAGGGAAA
>NW_010424992.1:448-10483 GCF_000710305.1 Buceros rhinoceros silvestris | reverse complement strand
AAAGAGAGAAAATTGCTGTGACACAGCAATTTGCTCTGTCAAGATTTGCCCTGAAAGCAAAGAATGATAACATCCAGGGATCTATGAACAGGAGCAGACTCAGCAGAGACAGGGAAGTAATTAGTCTCCTCTTTCAGCACATGTGAGGCCACATCTGGAATACTGTGTCCAGTTTAAAGTCCTGCAGTTCAAGAAAGACATCACTAAATTGGAGTCAGTTAGAGGAGGACCATCATGATGGTGGAAAGCTGAAGCACTTGCTCTGTGAGGAGAGGCTGATGGAGCTTGGTTTGTTCAGCCTGGAAAAGAAGATGGTTTCGGGGGGACCTGCTAATTAACATTCTTCTCCATCAAGATGATGGAGGTGGGCTCCTTACAGTGATGCAGGGTAAGGGGATGAGAAATTATAGGTATAAATTGAAACAAAAGGTTCAGACTGGATATAAAGAAAAACATATTCAGTGTGATGGCTGTCAGACACTGAGGTTTGCCCAGAGAGGCTCTGCAGTGTCCATCTTTAGGGATTTTCCAGAAACAACTGAACAAAGCCCTGAGAAACGCAGAATTTCGGAGTGGTTGTGTTGGAAAGGAGCTCTGAAGGTCATCCAAGTCCCCTGCCCAAAGAGGGTTGCCTGAGACCATATCTCCAAGGGTGAGGATTTCACAACCTCTCTGGGCAGCCAGTTCTAGTTCTTAATTGCCCTCACAGTAAAAAAGTTCAGACAGAACCTCCTGTGCTTCAGTTTATGCCCATTGCCCATCTTGTCCTGTCACTGGGCATGCCTGTCACTGGGCATGCCGGTCACTGGGCTTGCCTGTCACTGGGCTTGGCTCCATCTTCTCTGCCTTTTCAAAGTGCTTATATACATTGATAAGATTCCCTCTGAGTCTTTTCTTCAGGCTGAACAGTCTCAGCTCCCCTAGCTTTTCCTCATAGCAGAGATGTTCCAGTCACTTAATTATTGTAGTGGCTCTTTTCTGAACTCTCCCCAGTATGTATCTTTCTTGTAATGGCGAGTCCAGAACTGGACACAGTCCTCCAGGTATATGGCCTCACCAGTGCTGAGTAGAGGGGAAGGATCACCTGCTGGCAATGCTCCTCCTAATGCAGCCCAGGATACCATTTGCCTTCTTAGCAGCAAGAGTATGTTGCTGGCCTGTATTTGTCTCATTGTCCACCAGGACACCCTTGACTTCTTCTGGCATTGGTGCAAGGGATTGTTCGTCCCCAGGTAGAGGATTTTGCACTTTGCCATTGCACTTCATGAGGTTCCTGTCAGCTGATTTCCCCAGCACATAGAGGTTGTTCTGGATGGCAGCACAACCCTCTGGTGTATCAACCGATCACCACTCTCTGGGCCCAGCCACTCAGTTTCAATCCACCTTGCTGTTTGCTCATTAAGCCCATACATCAACAGCTTGTCTTTAAGGATTTTATGGGAGACAGCACTGAAAGTGTCACTGAAGTTCAGGAAGACAGTATCTATGGCTCTCCCCTCATCTACCAAGCCAGTTATTTAACTGCAGAAAGATAGCAAGTTATCAAGCATGACTTCCTGTTGGTGAATCCAAGCTGACTACTTCTGATGATTTTCTTGTCCTTATTGTTCATTGAAATTATTTTCAGGATTCATTGATGAATCACCTTCCCAGGAGCTGATGTAAGGCAAGTTGTCTGTAGTTCCCTGGGTACTCCTTTCTGCCCTTTTCGAAGATAGGAGTGAGATTTGCTGCGTCCTCAAATTATATCCTGATTACCTCTATGATTCAAAGATTATTGAGAGTGACTTTGCAATTACATCAGCTAACTCCCTCAGCACTTGCGGGGTGCATCAGGTCCCATGGTCCTATGTGTATCTATTTTGCTTAAGTATTCTCTAATCTGATCCTCTTCTACCAAGGGTGTATCTTTTTTTCTCCAGGTTATTCTCCTCCTTCTGGGGCCTGGGATTCCTAGAGGCCAGTCTTGCTTGTAAAGAATGAGTCAAAGAAGCCATTCAGTACTTTAGCCTTTTAAACGTTCAGGTCACACCAGTGTCACCTGCCTCATTCAGCAGTGGGTGCACATTTTCCCTAGTCTTCCTTTTGTTCCCTGTGTACCTAAAGAAGCTCTTCATGTTGCCCTTGACATCTCTTATCAGATTCAATTCCAGTTGGACTTTGGCTTTCCTAACTGTGTCTCTGCATGCTTGGACTTACTCTATTCCTTCGAAGTTACCTGACCTTGCATCCACCTCGTTTATACTTCCTTTTTATGTTTGAGTTTTGCAAGGAGCAAATTGTTCACCCGTACAGACCGCCTGGCATTTTTGCCCAACTTCCTACTTGTTGAGAGGGGCTGTTCTGGAGCTTGAATGAGGTGAACCTTGAATATTAATCCGCTTTCTTGGGTCCCTTTTTTCCCATGGCCTTATCCAGTGGAACTCTTCCAAACAGACACTGGAAGAGTCCAAAGTCTGTTCTCCTGAAGTCCAGAATTGTGATCTTGCTTTCTGTCCTGCTCCCTCCCTTCATGATCCTGAAATCCACTATCTCATGGTCACTGCAGCCAAGGCTAACTGAGCTTTCACAACCCCAGTGAGCACTTGCTTTTTTTGTGAGTGTGATCAGACCATCTCTCCTCACAGATTTCTCTGTCACTTGGATTAGGAAGTTGTCACTGATGCTCTCCAGGATCCTCCTGCACTGTTTATGTCCAGCTGTGTTGTTGAAGTGTTCCCCAAGTGTACCAGGACTGTGAATGTGAGGCTACTCCAAGTTTTGAGCCGGAAGTTGGATTAGAGAACTTCTCATGTCCAACCTGCATTGTTCTGTGATTCTGTGATGATTGATCGTTTCATATGAACATATGATCATCTGTGTTTCTGCTCTGGTGAAGAGACATTTAATGTCCAGATAGCTGTGAGAGGCGGCTTCCTCATTGGATAATATGCCACTAGTATAGGGTTATTCAAATAACAGGTCATGGTCAATATGTAGCACATCAAGACAATTTGCAGACCACTCATAACATCATCCTTTCTAAGGAGACTGTCAGTAATGAGAGGTTGTCAAGGGCTGCACCTAGTGGGTACAGCCAGCTGCAAGCCTTCCTCTTTCCCAGAAATGGTAGCATTCCTCTGTAGCATGTGAGCAGGAACCCTTCTTGCTGGGAGAGAAGGAAGGTGATGACAAGATGCTGTTAGCCTCTGCAGTTCAGGTCACCCACACTGTTCTTGCCCATGTGTGACAAAAACCCAGATGAAAAAGAAAATCTTTTTATTAATTATTTTCCTCTCATTTCTGAATAAGTTGGGTGAAAATTATATAAGGCCAGTCTTGAGTATTGTCATCAATGGCACTGTATCCTTAAGACAGAAAGATAACTTGGGTGTGGTTTTGATGGCCTCTCCTTTCCTTTTCTACCACTTCCCGCCTGGTCCTTTTCAGTACTATGAGAGGAAATATGCTTCAAATACAGGATATTATCTCTAACTTCATTCTAACTCTGGGTGCTTATAAGGTATTGAGAGAACTTGAATGAGTATTAGTACTCGTAATAAGATGAGAGTTACACTTTAGTGCATAGCATGAATTGCAAGAGATGGATGTCCATAATTGTTTTCTTTACATGTTGGAAATAGGAAAGATTTTCACATAGTTAAGTACATTACAGAAAGTAGCTGGCTTTTTTCTTCATGGACTCAAGTATTTCTACTAAGCAAATGATCATATTCTAATGGGTTTAGCTTGATTGGTCATTCTACTTTAGTCTTGTTGGTCAATGAACGTTGAGTAATGTTAGGGTATTCAGTTCCCTTCCCAGCAGATTCCTGTGAATGGGATCCACACTGGAATTATGTCGTAGTTTTACAAGATCAAACAAGCTGGCTGTTAGGTGTTTAGACATTTTAAATCTTTGTTTACAAGAAAGGTAAAGAACCTGTTTACATTCAACATATATGGATTGTGCCTGGAGCAGCTGTTTATGCCAGTACATGAGTGTGAAGTTCCTGCTGTAGTTACCTAGTGGAACATAATTGAAAGCTTTCATCTGATTCTCCCTGTTTTCAGTTAGTAACTTCCTCTTATGACAGAGTGAATATTTTTCTCTATTTCCACTCCTTGTTCAGTATAAAATGACAGTAGTTATCAATGAATCACATAAAATGTATGTGAATCACAAAAAGATATGTGCTACTATTGGGCATTAGGAAGGTGAGAGAGTTTGGGAAGAAATGCTCCTCTGTGAAGACCAGGATGTTTCTCTGGTCCTCTCAGCTGTGCTTGATGTTCTCTCAGCAACACATCAGTTCTTGCTTCTATTTCCTTCAACAGCTTGACGAAAGACAAACAGTTAGAGTAGCCAAGAGAAATACATTTCATGACATCATTCTCTAGTGGATATGTTTGAGTTAATTAGTTATGCTCAATTTTATTTCTTTGTTCTCTAATCTGTCTAAACTATGTTACAGGCTCCACTGATCATCTGTGAAGACTAAATAATGGGCAGATTTGTACATGTTATTTTCTGACTAGGGAGAAAAAACTCTTGTTTATTTCTCTTAACCTGTGTTGAGGAACCTTAACCATGGGAAGGAAATTAATATCAAGTCTGATACAGAACTGAATGTTTATTGATGTATTTTTAAACAAGTGAAGTATACTGACATCATCAGGTGAAGACAGTATAAACATTATTGCAGACCTCTAACTGAATATTGGCTAAGAAGGTGAAATCTTTTTTTTTACCCTACTGTATAACATATCTGACGATTAATTTAGTATCCATTATGAGTGCAAGACATCAGCATTGTACACACTAAGCTCTTTCATCCTCAGGCCAAGAACCATTTTGTAGGCGTAATGCTAGAATGCCTACAGAGCTGTGTGGGTGTATGTAAACTCTAACCTCAACATCTTGCAGTGTTCTCAAGTGGGAGGGTAATTTCTCCTCTTCATTCATATTACTGAGCAAATAGTGCCATTTCCCTCAACCTGTGATGAACTGTGTGTGCTCTACAATGTGGGCTGTTACTCAACAGAGGATTAAGCAGGAGCAACAAACCTGCTTCTCTTCCTTCAAACCTTTCATGAGTAACAGACACCTCCATCACCTTGTACAGTCTTAACATTTTTATATTTAAAAGCAGCCTTCCAGTACTTCCAGAGGAGTCTGCCTAGGTTGACAAAATGCTTACACTGCATTTGGTTTGTTTACAAAAAACCCACTGTGTTACTTGTGCTGAAATCTTCAAGTGCAAATAAATTTTATGTGTAGTCTCAGCACTGTTAAATTAAGCTGTCCTAAGTACCTGCAGTAACCATGGTATCTAAAAGTCTGGATTACTGCAGCACTTCTTTATCTGGGATGTGGTACATACTGTACTTGGGTTTTAATGGAGCCATTTATACAGACTTTATATTTTTCCATAAAACTCCTCAAGATGAATGAAAACAAGCGTGGGCTACATATTTGTGCTTTTCAGTGCTCTTTCTGTTATAGAATCTTGCTGGCTTTCTTAATTGCTAACTTACGCAGTTTCTTTGTCTTTTAGAATGTCGGGTGGTGAAATCCACTTCCTATACCAAAATAGCTTCGACTTCACGTAGGAGCACCACCAAGAGCCCGGGCCCATCCCGACGGAGCAAGTCTCCTGCTTCTACTAGCTCAGGTAAAGCACACAGGAAGTCTTTCCTATACAACAGCAACCAATCTGTCACTACAATTGGCAATGTGCTTAAATTTCCATGTAGAAAAACATTCTACGTATGAAACAGTTGATAGTAAAAATTCACTTATTTTCTTAGTTGCATCTGAGATGAAGTGTCTTCCCAATACAAAATAATTCTTCACTGTTGTATAAATCATACTCTGGCACTACTACGGTTCAATTTACTTTGTTTTCTGTGCGTGATTTTGCTGCCAGTACCTAAAGACTGGCAAAAAGAGGTATTCTTTGTACTAGGAACTGAACAAGCATAATGCAGAAAGTAGTCCAAGTTACACAGCATAGGAATTGTGTCTGCAAAAGCTTGATTTCACAATCTTTTTTTTTTTTATCTTGTTTCTGAGGAAGTTAAGAGGCAGCAGTGAGGAAAGGATAGGTTAAAGACAATGAGGATACTGAGGACAGGGAGGCAGGACAGAGAAATAATGCAATTACAGATGTGAATGTGAGGTGCAAAGAGAGCTGAGGAATAAATATCTTCAGAGTTGACCTAATAAGCCAGTGGTACAGCTGGAGAAGACACAGCAAAAAGCTTTAAAAAGTTCTGTCTGAATGGCCTTGCTTTGGCTGCCTTTGCAGCTTCTCCCACTAATTAGTCTATGACTAGTACCCCTCCCCCACAGCTTTTACCCAAACCAACCAAACAAACAAACAAAACCATTAGATAACTCGCCAGTGTTGGTGCCTGAAAGCATAAATAATACTTGGTGCAGGCCAGTTGGGTAGACCCAATCCAGCATTTGCAGCATTGCTTGTGAATATGACTTTGTAAGAGGCAAAAATCAGAGCTATCTGAAAGCCACCTCACTCTCTCTGCCGGTAAGCCTTCTGCCAACAGGGAAGTGAGCATCATCCTGGGAGCTATATCCAGCACTGTAAGGTCTCTATGGGCAGGTGGTGACCAGAATGGCCCAGGTGCTCCTAGCTGGTTTCAAAGAGGGGAGGTATGGACCAGATGGAACCATATTTTTCACAAGAAGACTGATCTGAGGAAAAAAGCATCCTTGCTCAGGGAAGGAGGAAAGCGAATGAGACACAATGAGATGGAGGCCTAGATGTGGGTAGCAGAGCTGGGAGGCAGCATGCCTCCTACACATCCTAAGAACAGCTGAAATAGAGAAACCTGAAAAGAGGTAATGGAAAGAAGAATGTAGTGTGAGGAATAAGCCCAGAGTAGCTCTGTCTTAAACTCCTATCAAGTAGCTTTCTTTGTAGCTAGGTGGAACAGAGTTAAATAAAGGTTTTGCAAGGGAGGCCCTGTTTGGTGTGTGAATGTTACGGACTCTTTCTGTTTTTTCCTGAAGTCTGTTTATTTGGGAGTACAGATAATGGACACTGAACTGTGTATATTCATTTCTGTGTGGAATAACTGTCCTGCTATACATAACAAATATTTCTGTCATAGGACTAGCAACATTTTTGCCATATTGACTATGTGATACCTTTGTTCCTTTGGGTCCTGAGAGAAATAGTACTGTTTTTACTTAAATATGCAGAAAAGTGTAGATTAGTATATCTTAGTTTTCTGCAGTCCAGTTTTACAAGAGTCTGAGCAGAATGCCATTACATGTCCAATCACTGCAAAAGATCAGGGGTTTATTTTGCAGCTTGTGGAAAAAAAAAGAATGTTTTCATTATGCCACAATAATAATTAATATACCATTCAATTTATAACAAGAAAAGAAACAGTGTAGTGGAAATACTAAAAACACAGACCATTTTGGATTGTTCAGTTCTGATGGCAGATTTACCCATCTTAAAATTATCTTATGTAAAAACAACGAATTTGTAGGAAATGGGCACATACTAGATTGTCAAAAGATGGGCTGTGACATTACCTATTTCACATAATCAGTTGGATGCTGTAATTATGTTTTTTCTTGGAGAAAGACATCCGATAAAGCCCGACAAAAATGATAGGACGCTGACAGAACGGTCTGTCAACCAGTAAGAGCATGGGTGAAGAACTGGCTGAAGGGCAGGGCTCAAAGCGTTTTAGTGAATGGGGCTGCATCTGGCTGGTGATGGGTCACCAGCGGTGTACCTTAGGTCTTAATTCTCAGGACAGTTCTGTTCAATATATTTATCAGTGATCTGGATGCAGGAGTTGAACTCACCATTAGCAAGTTTGCTGATGATAGTGAACTGGGAGGTGCTGTTGACTCTCTTGAGGGACAAGAGGCCTCGAAGAGGGATTTAGAAAGATTGGCGCATTGGGCAATCACTACTGGGGGGAAATTTAACAAGTCCAAATGCCAAATTTTGTACCTGGGATGAAGTAGCACTGGGCATAAGTATAAATGGGGAGAGGAGCGGCTGGAGAGCAGCTCTGCAGAAAGGGATCTGGAGGTGCTGGTCAGCAGCAGCTCAACATGAGCCAGCAGTTTGCCCTGGCAGCCAGGAGGGCAAAACACATCCTGGGGTGCGTCAAACACAGCATCCCCAGCCGGTCAAAAGAGGTGATTATCCCACTGTATTCAGTGTTGGTGTGGCCTCACCTTGAGTATTTTGTGCAGTGCTAGCCTCAGGGGGAGTCGGCAGTGCGTGCCCTGGCAGCCAAGAAGACAAAACCACATCCCGGGTGCATCAAACGCAGCATCACCAGCCGGTCAAAAGAGGTGATTATCCCACTGTATTCAGTGTTGGTGTGGCCTCACCTTGAGTATTTTGTGCAGTGCTGAGCCCTGCAATTTAAGGAGCATGTTAAGGTGATCGAACATGTCCAGAGGAAGGCAACACAGCTGGTGAAAGGACCAGAAGGCAGATCCTATGAGGAGCGTCTAAGGACTTAGGGCTTGTGTGGTTTGGAGAAAAGGAGGCTGAGGGGTGACCCTCATTGTCCTCTACAGCTTTGTGAGGAAGCGAAGTGGACAGGGAGGTGACCAGAGGAAGGCAACACAGCTGGTGAAAGGACCAGAAGGCAGATCCTATGAGGAGCGTCTAAGGACTTAGGGCTTGTGTGGTTTGGAGAAAAGGAGGCTGAGGGGTGACCCTCATTGTCCTCTACAGCTTTGTGAGGAAGCGAAGTGGACAGGGAGGTGATGATCTCTTCTCCCTGGTGTCCAGTGATAGGATGCATGCGAACAGTTCAAAGCTACACCAGGGGAGGTTTAGACTGAGTGTTAGGAAGCATTTCCTTACCAAGAGAGTGGTCAAACACTGTGTGGTGGGTTGACCCTGGCTGGATAGTGCCCACCAACACTGCTCTATTAGTCCCCTCCTCACCTGGACAGGGGAAAGACAATATAACAAAAGTTTTGTAGGTTGAGATAGGGATGGAAGGATCACTCAACAAGTACTGTCACAGGCAAAACAAGCTTGGCTTGGGGAAAGTTACATTAATTTATTGCTAATCAGTTCAGAGTAGGGTAATGAGAAAATAAAACAGATCTTAAAACACCTTCCCCCCCATTCCTGCCTTCTTCTCAACCTAATCTTCATTCCCAGTTTCTCTACCACCTCCCTCCCAGCAGCCCAGGTGGACAGAGAATGAGGGTTGCAGTCAGTCCACCACACATTGTCTCTGCCACTCCTTCCTCCTCAGGGCGAGGACTCCTCACACTCTTCCCCTGCTCCAGCATGGGGTCCTTCCCACGGAAGACAGTCCTTCAAGAACTTTTAACTTCAAAGTGAGTCCTTCTAATGGGCTTTGGTACTTTACAAACTGCTCCAGCATGTGTCCCTTCCACAGGGTTCAGTCCTGCAGGATCAGACTGTTCCAGTGTGGGTCCCCTCCAGGGTCAAAAGGCCTGCCAGCAAACCTGCTCCTGCGTGGGCTCCTCTCTCTCCATGGGTTCACAAGTCCTGCCAAGAGCTAGCTCCAGCATGGGCTTCCCACAGGGTCACAGCCTCCTTCAAGCGCAACCACTTGCTCCAGCACGGGGTCCTTCACAGGCTGCAGGTGGATGTCTGCTCCACCATGGACCTTCATAGGCTGCAGGAGGACAGTCCGCATCACCATGGTCTTCACCATGGGCTGCAGAGGAATCTCTGCTCTGAAGCCTGGAGCACCTCCTCACCCTCTTTCTTCACTGACCTTGGTGTCTGCAGACTTGTTTCTCTCACATGTTCTCTCTGCTGTTGTTCTTCCACAGGTTTTTTTTTTCTCCTTCTTAAATACATTATTGCAGACGTGCCACCACCATAGCTGATGGGCTTGGCCTTGGCCAGCGGCAGGTCCATCTTGGTACTGGCTGGCATTGGCTCTGTTGCATATAGGGGAATCTTCTAGCAGCTTGTCACAGAAGCCACCCTTGTAGATCTCCTTGACAGGAAAACACAATACATCCATAGATCAGAATGCCCAACTTTTCTCCTGCCTGTG
>NW_010424992.1:0-255 GCF_000710305.1 Buceros rhinoceros silvestris | reverse complement strand
GGGGAAGCTTCTAGCATCTTGTCACAGAAGCCACCCTTGTAGCCCCTCTGCTACCAAAACCTTGCCACACAAATCAAATACACACTGGAACAGGCTTCCTAGAGAGGTGGTCGGTGTCCCACGCCTGTCAGTGTCTGGAAAATATCCTTAATAATCGAGCAGCGTGCCACAGAAGCCACCCTTGTAGCCCCTCTGCTACCAAAACCTTGCCACACAAATCAAATACACACTGGAACAGGCTTCCTAGAGAGGTGG
>NW_010424991.1:5718-15771 GCF_000710305.1 Buceros rhinoceros silvestris | reverse complement strand
GTTGTGGCCCAAGTGCAGAACTCTGCATTGGATTTGTAATTAAAAAACCCCTGAAAAGTTAGAACATTCACAGTTTTTTCTACAAACTCTTGTCAGATTCTATGAAAAAATGGAGTGTGATCTTCATGAAAATTAATCTCTATTTTTTGACCAGCAGCAGGTCTTTGTATTGGGTCAATGTTAACCCATTCATGTGACTCCGTTCATATAAATTCTGTACATAGGATCTCCTCCTGACCAAGAATGTGTATTTTGCACGTTGCAGGCAAGAAGCTGACCAAAAGAGATGATGTTTGTGGAAGTGAAGTTTCTCCTGGGAGTGGCTTATTGGTTACAAGTATTTATTTATCCAGGCTTATGCAATCAGAAGTGAACAAAGTGTCCATTGATGTGATAAAATGATAGACACACATTAAAGAATATAAACACATTTAAACATTAAACCAGTAGTTTTAAGAAAGAGAAAATCAATCATTTTAGGGCAGTTTTTAAATGAGTCTAGTCTTAAATTGTCTCATTGCACTAAATAGTGTCCAGCATTTGCAGTAGGGAGTCACATGAGACATGAATGTCTTCACTGCCTCAGTATAATGAACATCAGTGTGATAGACGGTGGAAGGGGAAGATGAAGCAAATTGGTGGAAAACTTAATTAAGGGAGACAGACTTTTCTCACTGGTCTGTAATGACTGTTGTCAGAGCCAAAGACAGTCACAGGAGGAGAAAACTCATTTGGTTAATACTCAAGCTAGAAACCATTAAAGTTTCCACAAAAAGAAACAAAACAATTTTCTAAATATATACTTCACTAGTCACATTCACCGAAGTATATGATGTGCTTCTACAAACCCTCTAGAAAAAGGAAAGGATTAGTTTGGATCCACATGAAATAGTGAATTCAGCTAAAAAGACATAGAATTAATTATGGTTGAGTTGAAGAGGCTCTTCACCCAGTGTGTTTAACAGAAACTGAAAATGAACACATCCTACTTTTAATATATGCAAATTTACTTGGGAGATTTATTTTTGCTGTTGGCAGAAATTCAGTTAGGGTTTGTTTTTTGTTTTTAACTTATTTTCTGCAACTCATATTTAGAATAAATTGTTAACATTTGCTTTGCTTGTTCAAATAATGCTTCTTTTACCCCATATTAATTATTGCCTGATCAACCCAGGGAATTGTTTCATTCTGTACCCCACTATAATAAAAATTAATAACAATGATGTGACTTTCTAATCAATTTTTCTTGAGGAAGCAATAGGTCCTGCTTTGTTGCTTAACATGGAGGAACTAGACAAGGAGAGTGAGGCAAAGAATCTTTTAGCATGGAGTAATATGGCATGTACCATCTTTGTGCCATCTCATGTCTGCATGGATCTGCTTCTTGTAGATCCCAAGTACGTCTGATCCATCAGTCTCAAACTCCTACTGAAGATCCTGCTTGGAAATTTCTTATCTATGGTGTGTCTTACAAATTGGGTCCAGACCATTTTCAGAATCTTGAAGAATTCCTCAGAATGGTCCAGCATACGCAGTCTTCCTCACTGTAAAAAGGATGTGCAAACCACTGAAGCATCTGATTTTGCTATGCCGTCCTTTGTTTATGTAATTAGAACATTTCAGGGTGGTGACATTTGGGTGGGACAGGATTCAGTTTCCTAAAAGTATTTTCGCTAGTGCCATTTGAAACACTCTTTGTTGATCTGAGCCAACTATATGGAGCTGGCAACTATGACACACTTTAGAGAGATTTGCACACTTCTTGGTTCTCAGTGGGATGCCCAGGATACCAAATGACAGGAAGAATGGCCCTAAGTGCCAGCATTGTGCATCTGAATCCTGTATCTACTGGTTGTGTAGCTAAATCACTCTTCAGGCTCTGGCATAATGTCTGCATCTCTACAGAGTACAACAGCTTAACCACCTAGATTTAGGTGGTCATCGCCTCTGATTGAATCCCACTCTGGTTGCCTAAATTCCAATTAGAGAAAAGACAGGTCTTCTAAAGCAAGATTCATCTGCACTATTTGAAGTGTTTGCCTTAAGATAAGTTACATTCTGAAAATGTCTGTAAATGTCTGTTTTGTGTTACTCGCTATTGAGGGATGCTAATGCAGGTTTCTGTGTATTCCACCCCTTTTGGCTTTGATGGCTCAGCGTGCAGCTTAACAATGCAAACTGGTTTTGGTAGGAAGTATTTTGTCAAATTCTCCTTGCATGGTACATCAAATTAATCGTCCTCCAAGTAATGAGTGAAGACAGTCTGTCATAACCTACCTGCATGTTTTGTAGATTGAAAAGCATTCCAATTATTTTTTTATAATGGTTTGCTATTATTACTTATCAGACCTTAATTATGGCTACTTATATTGCCTTTCCAGTCGCTGTCTCCCCAAGCGTGTATTACTCTTCCCTGGGTATTATTGATACTGTAAAAAATAAAGTAAATGTGGATGTTCCAGTAAAACAGCCCTTCCCTCTAGCTAAGGGGGACTGAAAAAGAAGTAAAGAAGGATAGAAATTGAAAAGTCCTTGCTCAAATGCCAAATATGAAGAACATGAATCTTCTTTGTTAAATTTCTAGATTCAGAGAACTGGGCGTGAGATACCTGCATTAAAAAGCTAAAACCTCCTTAATAATCTAGAAGAGTGTGGGAAAAGTAAATTTCCCCATTTTTCTTCTTCTTTATAAGGCAATATTAAAAATCTGGAAGTAACTACATATTCCAGTTTTATTTAGGATTTGTAAGTTTCTTAATGTGCAAGTTAATCCTGATGTATATGTAACTGCTGTAGTTTTTACTGAGTTTAGTAATCCTGCTCTGAAGTAAAAGCTGTTCCTTCTTTTTATTCTTAAGGACTTAATGGTCTCTGGGTGAAAAACCTGAGAAAGACATTATTTCTCATTAACTTGATTTTCTATGAAACCAAATTATATTAATCACCCTGCAGATATTCTCAGCACGTGGAAAAGTAATTAAAATAGGTATGAGCCTTATGACACGAAGCTTATTCACAGGTTTTGATTTAGCAACTTTGCCAATGGTCAAAGGAGCAGAACATCGTTATGAAGCTGAAGAAGAAAACAGTGTGTGAAGAAACACATCGTCCTCTATTAGAAATGGAAAACAAGTAAGAGTGAAGACAGAAAACACAGATTTGTGTTTGGGCCTAATTCAATTCGCTAGCCCATTTCCAAAACCAGTTTTCCCTTTTTACCAGTGCTAAGGATCGTTTAACCAATACATGTTTAAGCACTCAGATAATTTAAATCAGCATAACGAGTTTTTGGCATAATTCTGGGTGAATGCTCTGTATTTTTCTTTCCTTAAGATTTCTAATGGAAACCAGAATCTTATCTAAATAAGATTAGAACAAAATGGACTTACCATGCATAATGCATGGTATTATATTATATGTTATGGAAATGGAAAAGGTTCAGCCAGAACTTTGTATAAGAATGGAAAATCATATAATGATAAAATCATAGAATTGTTTTGGGTGGAGAAGACTTTCAAGATCATCAAGTCCAACCATTAACCTAGCACCACCAAGTCACCACTGAACCATGTCCCTCAGCGCCACATCTATATGTCTTTTAAATACCTCCAAGGACAGGCACTCCACCACTTCCCCGGGCAGCTTGTTCCAGTGCTTTTCAACCCTTTCAGTGAAGAAATTTTTCCTAATATCCCATTTCCTCTCATCCTATCACTTGTTACTTAGGAGAAGAGACCAACCCCCACCTCACAACAACCTCCTTTTGGGTAGTTGTACACAGTGATAAGATCTCTTATTTTTATTGTGTTTTATGACAGTGGCCAGAGTAAGTTCTAGTTAGGCATTGGCCTTTCTAATTTTCTCCCTTCATAGCCTCATGAGATCTTTGTAGTCTGTCTGAGTGGCCTGCCCCTTCTTCCATAGGCCATAAACGTTCCTTTTCTTCCTGAGTTCCGGGCAAATCTATGTTTAGCCAGGCTGGTTTTCTTCCCCACAAGCTCTTCTTATGGCACATGTGGATGGCCTGCTCCTGTGCCTTAAAAGATTTTCTTTGCAAACAATGTCCAGCCTTCCTGGACTCTTTTGCCCTTCAGGGCAGCCTGCCTGCCACGGGGCTCTGTCAGTCAGTTTCCTAAACAAGTCAAAGTCAAATCACCCACAAGTCCTTCTCTGTTTGCAAACAGCAGGTCCACCAGGGAGCCTTCTCTGGTTGGTTCCCTCACCAAGTGTGTCAGGAATTCATCTTCCACACACTCCAGGAACCTTCTGGAGTGTTTCCTCTCTGCTGTATTGTATTTCTAGCAGACATCTGGTCAGTTCAAGTCCCCCACATGAACAAGAGGCTGTGATCATTGGACTTCTCCCAGGTGCCTGTAGAATATTTCATCTATGTCTTCATCCTGGTTGGGTGGTCTATAACAGACTTCTACCATGACAGCTGCCTTTTTGGCCTTTCCCCTGATACTTACCCATAAATACTCAATCTTATTGTCACCATCATTAAGCTCAAACCAGTCAAAACATGCCCTAACATACAGGTCCACTGCCTCTCCTTCCTGGCCTATTGCTTCCAAAGAATTTATAGACATCCAGTGCAGCACTCTAGTTGTTTGAATCACCCCACCATTTTTGGTGATGATACAGTGCAATTATTCATTAAGAAAATAAGCAAAACCCCACAATGCTGAGTAATTTAAAAGTGTAATCAAGCTTTTTGTTGTAGGCTACAGTGGTGAACATGCAACAAAGGAGCTCTGCTGCTACCTTTTTATTCTGTAGATGGAGTTGGAAAAGTCTCTCCCTCTCCTGAGGCTCTGTTTCGCTGGCTGTTTCCCAAGGACTCAATGACCTTGGCAAGAATGTGATGCAATATTTCTTTAACTGCAAAGCAATGGGACATCAAGTTGTTGGAACCACACACACATGGTTTATATTACTGTTGACATCTAAAGAGGCTAAGAATGTAACTTTAAAGATCAAACCTAAAATTATGATTTATAAGGAGAGATTGAAAGCCATGCCTGTAGAATGCTCTAACGCTCTCTGTCTGGAAATCAGCAGTGTCAGTTGATTCTATCAGGAGAGATTAAGTGATCTTCACAGAGAAACTGAGTGCTCTAATGGTGATGCAACTGCAAGCATCAGAGAAGCAAATTCCATTTTGTTGCACCAGCACGGGTAGGCTGAATACAGATAGGAAAATCCAAGAAAGCCAATGACATCCTGACTTGTATCAGCAATGGTGTGGCCAGCAGGAGTGGAAAGTGATTGTCCCCCTGTACTGGTGCTGGTGAGGCCACACCCTGAACACTGTGTCCAGTTTTGGGCCCCTCGCTCCAAGAAGGACATTGAGGTGCTGGAGCAGGTTCAGAGAAGGGAAATGAAGCTGCTGAAGGGTCTAGAGAACAAGTCTTATGGGGAGCGGCTGAGGGAACTGAGGTTGTTTAGCCTGGAGAAAAGGAGACTTATCCCTCTGTACAACGTAACAGCCTTATCTCTCTCTACAACTACCTGGAAGGAGGTTGCAGGGAGGTGGGGGTCAGTCTTTTCTTCCATGTTACGAATGACAGGATGAGAGGGAATGGCATTAAATTGCATCAGGAAAAATTTATGTTGTATATCAGGAAAAATTTCTTTACACAGAGGGTCTTTAAACATTGGAACAGGATGCCCTGGGAGGTGGTGGAGTCGCCATCCCTGGAGGTGTTTAAAAGGCATGTAGATGCAGTGCTTAGGGACATGGTTTCATGGTGGACTTGGCAGTGCTGGTTTAACAGTGAACTTGGTGATCTTAATGATCTCTTCAAACTTAAATGATTCCATAATTCTGTGTTCTCTGACTTTTGCCTGATTCATGACCACAAATTGTGACAGCCTTTCCTTCTACATATTTCCTTGAATTGTCAGATACTTCTATCTTGTGCAAACTGCAGATAAAAGGCAGTCAGTTTTTTCCTGTGTCCCAAGTTTTTGGAAATTTGGGCCTGGACAACCCAGGTAAGAAGCAAGAAAGCATCAAAGCTTAGCTGTTACAGTGATATGACCAGACCTGCCTCCTCTTTCACTGCATCTTGAATTGTAAGAGAGAAAAACATTCTGAGTACCCATAGAAGCCCTTAGAAGATAAGAACATTTTCCTCAGCCTTGTTTTCTTGCTTCCTTAAAAATCCATGGCATCTCTGCCTCATCTGTACCATTTGATCTCACTAAGGCTCCCCACAATCATGAGCTGCTTCCTTCATGTCGCACTGCTTTGCTTTTGAGAAATCCAGCAACAGCTCATATTCTTTTTTTGAACACAGAAAGTTAAATAGCTGTGTCTTTTTTTCGTTGACAACTTATTGATCAAGGAAATGTCAAAACAGAGGGCAAGATACGACATTTTAGCACAACAAAGTTCAATAATCCTCTTTGTGATATTTCCCTGAGCTGGGGAATACTAATATGGAATGAAGATGGAGGGCAGGCACTGAGATATGGCAGTGGTGTATAAGAAATCCTCAGGAGGGGATTAGTTTTACTAAAATTCATTCATTATGTTATATCTGCAGCCGTTCTATGTGGTCACCTAAGGAATAAGGTTGACATCAACACCATAGTTGCTCGTTATGAATCAGAAAATTGCTCTGAACTGGGACAGATTTGTTCTAAAAGTCTGAGAGTAGTAATTTTGTATTTTAAACATTGTGTCTTTTTTAATGGCACCTTTGCATTCAACTTCTTAATCCAGTTTGACATAGAAAGCATATGACTAGATATCAGCTGCCCTGCTCTTGGTGGGATTCTGTGACACGAAGACTAGGGGACTTAGGTGCAGATCTAGCCAGGGCATGTGCAGAGCTGGCCAAGGCACAGAAACCTGCGGTACTGTTGGTTCAGCGACACTGTGGATTACATTTGGACAGTTAGGCACATCCCTTCTTGGACTTCTTAATAGTTGGAGTTGTCCAGATAATTAGTTCTGATGAGGGCCCCAGCTTTTGCCCCATTATCTTATTTTAACCTAAACGCTCTAAGCATAGATAATTCCAAGGAAAATTGGTTGAGTGGTACATGATTGTCTGCTGAGCTTTTAAAAGAAAGTCTCTACATTTGCAAATTGCAGATACTGCTTGCTCATTTTTTGTTTCTTCAGTATTCCCACTGGCAACACTGAATTTGTTAGGTTAAGTGAAAAGCCTCGGTTTTTTTAGTGGCTTAAGTTTTCAAGTTATATACATAACGGGGACTATTTCTTTCAAACCTGCAGCAAGACTTTTGTTCGTTTATATGCATTGTTGCAACTGAATATAGATGCATTTTAATAAATGTAACTGCATTTAAATCGAGCATTCCTGTTGAAATATAACTGAAGAAAATTCAGACATCATTCAAATTAAATGTTATTTATTCATCACGTGAGTAGCAATTATCAGGCTTAGGAGCTCTAAGCTCCTAACAAAGGTAGTCTATTACCATAATGAAATTAAAATGACCTTATTCATTTTTGTGCTACTACACCTGAAGTTACATGTGAGATGCTACATTTTGAATCTAGTTGTGCTAGAGAATACATAATGCATACCATACATGCAAGAAAACACATACTATCTTTTTGGTAACTATTTATGAATGTAGAAAGTGAAACTTTTTACTAGAACATGTTTTGCTAGTTGCAAGGTTTCGCTCTTCAGGCTGAATACATCCTGAATGATCAACTATAATATAGATTATAGTTTTGTTGCATTGTGGAGAATGTATATCAACACAGCGTCTCCAAAATGCAATAAAACTGCAGTCTGTGTTGCAACCAGTTTCTCTGAGCTATTTTAATTTCACTAATTATTTTACATTAGAAGTCACATTCCTAGTGGTAATAATCATAAATACTGGTCTTCACATATTTTCCTCGTTCACTTGCTGGTTTTGCCACTGGAATTCTGTTTCCAAATTGTGTGCTATTACAAAAACATTACAATGAAAACTCTTCGATTTGGTGTTTCATCCACCAAAGCTCCTCTTTCATTAGCATCCTCTCAGTTTTACTTCTCCGGTATCATCCCCTCTTATATCAAAAAGGTAAGATATAAATTAAGGTAGTCCAATTACATTTTGAACATATCAGCTCTGAGATCTGGTTTCTACCATTCCATTTCTTTTCTCTCTTTTCTGATTTTTACCTTCTGAAATGTCCAGCACATCACAAAGATTTGAATATTGCTTTCAAGCACTTCATTTCTTCTGTGGACACACATGGGCCCTTATCAGGTCCAGGTATTTTTTTAGTTTGGAAAGAAAGAATCAAAGCAATTTTCTAGAAAGGGAAAAGGGAAAGTATTGGAGCTGTGTGAACAGTAGCGTAACCAGCAGGTTGAGGGGAGTGATCATTCCCCCATGTTCAACACATGTGAGATGGATGTATTTTGTTTTTGGGCTCCCTAAGAGCAAGAGAAATAGTGACCACTTCCAATGGAGAAAGTCCAGTGGAGAGCTGCTAAGATGGTTAGGGGCTGGAGTATTTGATGTGCAAGGAGGTCTGAGAGAGCAGGGTTTGCTCAGCTGTGAGGTGAGGTGAAAGGGAGGCCTTGTTGCTTCCTATGGTAGGGTGTAGGAGAGGTGGACCCAGACTTCTTAGAAGAGTATGGCTACAGGGCAGGAGGCAATAGCCACAAGTGGCAACAAGGGAAATTCCAACTAGATATTAGAAAAAAAGAATTCACTGTGAGGGTGATGGAACACACATTATCCAGAGAGGCTAAGAAATCTTCATTGTTGGAGATGCTCAAAGGCCCTGTGCCCTCTGAGCTTGTTGACCCTGCTCTGAGTTGGCTTTGTACCAGATGACCTGGAGGGTCCTTTCCAACTTCAGCTGTTCTGTGATTCTATGGAGTGACTTATCCAAGGCTAAGCTAAATCTATAAGCTTTTCTTTACTGGCTTATCTGCCCTATCTTTTTTTGTTGGTGGTGGGTGGGTTTTTTGTTTGTTTGTTTGTTTGTTTGTTTGTTTGTTTTTAACGGTCTAGTCAACATTAAATACCTAAAAAAATATACACAGCTCTTCTGCTTTTTTCCAGCCTGAAATTCAAAATTCTTGTCTCCCTTTTAAAATGCCTCCAAGGTGTTATCCTGATTATATCATCATCTTTCTCAAGAATTAATGCAGTCCAGTTCTCTCTGACCTAATCCCCTAGATTTATCCCACACAAAGTACAACCAAAAAAATAAAAATCTCACTGTTTGAAGGAATCAAGAGCTGTTTCTTTTATTTCAGAGAAAGCCTTTGATCTAATGAACTGAACTCTGTGAAAGCATAGGTCAAAAACTTCCAAGCATGAGTGGAATAGCTTTGTTTTATTGCAAATGAACGAGTCATCATGAAGAAATGGCAATAGAGATGTGCAGAGCCTGATTTTGCCACTGGTGTTAACAAGAAAAGAAACCAGCTGTGGTAGTTATAGAATAGGAGTGTTTTCTATATGAATATGACAATATATGTCACTGAGCCATCGAAAACCTTTTCTAAAAATCGAGAAAATCTAGCAGATATTGGTAAAATGTATGATTCATTGTGATAAAATCATGATGTTATGTGTAATAACAGAATACCAGAGATCATGTTATGCGGACTGGAATTACAGCTGAGTGGCAGAAGGGAGTAAAAGACTTTGGGGTTAGAGTGAATAAAGAAGAAAATAAAATTGCCTGTGCAGCAAAATGGGTTCTTTAGATTCTGCCTGGCTTCCTGGAAACTACTTCAGTAAATAATATAGAGTAAGGGAGAGCAGCTTCAAGTGTGAGTATTTCAGACAGACATATCTTAGCAACCATGATTTTTAGGGGAGAAACATTAGACTAGATCAAAGGAACAGTGAGTTTTGAGGACTTAAAAGACTTTTTTATGACAGAAGATTTAAATAATTTATTTAAAAAATCCAGACTGTAGTGAGAAAGTTTATGAAGGACTGTATCAATTAAAAGAGAGTGTTCTGTTAAAATGCCATCTACTAAAACATGCTGAAGGTTTGTCATGGGTTATGGCTGGGGCAGCCACTAGGCAAAAGGCAGATGCTCTT
>NW_010424991.1:1361-5674 GCF_000710305.1 Buceros rhinoceros silvestris | reverse complement strand
AAGCGTTGGTGAGTTTTTGGCGGGGTGTGTGCCGGGCCCAGCCACTAGGCAAATGGCAGATGCTCTCTATTAACTCCTCTTCCTCCCTAAAGGGGAGGAGAAAGAGAATAATGGAGAGAGACTTACAGATTGGAAAAGAAAACTAAAACTGATTTAATAGTAATAATAACAATAAAATTAAATCTATACAAATATATACCATGCCAATACTGAACCCAGTCCTGTGATGGCAACCGTGTCACCACCAGATGGGAACCAGATTCAAAAGCTGGATTCTAGGACTAGATTCAGGAATGCACAGACTGGGATCAAAGGCAGAATGGACAGAGTCCTCCTTGGATGCCAGCCATTGAAGAAGAGAGACTGACCCTTGTGATCCCTCAGCTTTGTACGGAATGTGACGTCTATGGGATGGGACACCTTGTTGGTCGGTGTAGGGTCACCTGTCCTGTCCGCTCCTCCCTGCAGCTGCAGCCTCTCACTTACTGCACCCCCACCGTGGGACACAGGATTTAGCAGTGACCTTGGTCACTTTGGAGCAAGTGTAAGCAAGAGCCTTTCTGTACCTCAACCCCTGGTGGTAACCGTGAAGAACATCAAGTGTTGTCACTTCTTGAAGCAGCTGTTGTCTGCAAAAATATGCTGTTAACTTCGGAAAGTGCCATCACTTAGAAGAGACTGAGCTGGAAAGTGAAATCAGTGAACAGAATGAGTTCTGTTCTGACTAACTCATACCAGGATATAGGATGGGCAACCCTATTAACAACTGAGGGAACACACCTGAAGTCATATTTCAAGGTACAGCAAATTTCCTCACTTGCCTGTTAGTCTTGCTGTGTTGCTAGACACTTGGCACTGCTGAATAAATTCTGTGGGGAATATTGCTTAAGTAACAGACACTAGAGCTGTCTGTCCCAGTGAAAATAAATATTTGTAAGGTAGCTAACTTCCGGAGTAAGAATAACAACACCCAGAGTGATTGTTATAAAATTACTGTTTACAGTGCAATAAAGATTGCATATAAATATAATCATTTTCTGTTAGGAACCGGGTGTTGTTTGCTTTTGTTTTCTTGAAGATCATTACTTTAAAAGTATTTTATGTAAAAAAAAGCAGGGGAATGATCAATCATACAGTCAGTGGTGGTGGGAGGGAAGTAGCCCTAACGTTCAAATGAAAGCTGGGATTTCAGCAGAATTCCTATAGCAGCTCAGTATATTGAAGCATCCTGCTAGGTTCCCTCTGGTACCTCAAAGGATCAGAAAGTTCACATATGTATATGGGTCATCCTAGCATGCCAAAGTAAGTTACTGACTTTCATTAGAGAGTATAACACTCTTCCTGTGGTGAAGCCTTGAAAATAATTTCACCAAATTGTTTCCCCTTCCCCCTTCCCCTCCCCTCCCTCCCCCTAGTTTTAATCACCTGTTTTTTTACAGTTCTTTATGGAATCACCAACAGTGTCATTGCTTAAGTGACTTACAGTCCAGCTTTCCTGCTGCTGTTTAACATAATAGTGAAATTTCAAATTAAGTACTTAGCATCTAAAGTAGGTGCCAGCAGAGTGTGTTTTAGTAAGCTATTTTTAGTAATCAGTTCAATATCTACCCTACATACAGATACCTATGCTCAAAACTTTTCAACTGCTTTTGATGCCTTTGCAAGACATTGTGGGAACAAGAGAGGGCAGCTGAACACGACATTATCTACCATTTTGTATCTATCGAGTATTTACTTTCTTGAACCTCATAAAGATCCTGCTTCCAGTCTTTTGAAAGTTCCCACCTCCCAAATTCCAGGATTGTCAGGGGATTTACTGCAACAATTCTGACGTGCCATTTTTCACAATCCTGTGATGCCTTTCATAATGAAATATCTTTTTAGGCTATAGTGTGGGTCTTCCAACTCTGTGATTTTGCAAGGGGAGAGTACTTCAGGGCAAATAATCTGGCAGATGTCAGGAAGGAGCTCAGTGTCTGGGAAGCATTTTAGATGCTTTTCTGTTGAAATTGTGTTCCCCTTTTTCAGATCTGATCACAGGTGTCCAGCATATAACCGCCCTTTGAAAAAGCCTGCATTTCAAAAGGAAGATGTCCAGGACATGGACAGACCGTTTCTTCATTAGGTGGTTCTCTGTGCAGGATAAATTACAGAAGGTGGCAACTGCTCACTGAGAAGCAGTTTAAGTGATGATCAGTTTTAACGAAGTTCTGGAAGGCAGATACAGTGTTTGTCAAGCTGTTTAAAGAGCTTCCCAGAGAGAAGTATAGAGTGGGTGTTTGTGGAAATTTAGTTTCTGTTTTCACAAGTAAATTCTGAAAATCTTGGACACAAAGTCAAGGAGAATGAAAAATAAATAGGTACATTATACTTCAAATTATTAGATTGAAAGTTCCACATCGCTTAGAAAATAATAATTTTACTTAATGGGCATATTACTGAAGATGCATAAAGATTGTTTTAACCTACAGTTCCTGCTTTGATCATTGGTATGTATGAACATTGAAAGTGTCTTTCAAATTTAACCTTTCTCCTTTTCTCCACACAACGCTTACTGACCATCTCAAGGTATAGTCAGAATAGAATCTTGAGAAGGGATATCCAAATTTCTCAGACAAGCTTTTAAGAATATGAACTCTCTGTAGTTTATAACTTCTGCTGCTTGCTAAAGAAATACCCTCCAGGAGCACTGGGGCTGAACCTACTTAGAACAACTTGTATAGAACTGATAAAGTATCGTGTAGGTGCTGTGGAAGAAATTATTTCCCTCTGCAATAGGCCTGGCAGCTGACCTGGGGAGGCTGTATGCGTTTGGACTGGGGCAATAGTCCTCTAGGGAAGGATTTCTGTGTCTTTCTCTGTACTTTGCTGGCATTTAAATACTGCCTGTTCCCTCCTCAGTTTCCTCAGAAATCCTGACTTGTGGGAGGTTTGGCTTTTTCCTGCATCTGTGCTAAGAAACACGAGCAATATCTGAAGAGAGGAAGGTTTGTTCTTCTGCACTTTCAGACTTCTGGAGAGGCTGCAGATTGTTAGTTATCTTTCTAGTCAGAAAGGCCAAAAAAAAAAAAGGCCCCAAACTCTTTCAGGCTTCTGTGTGCAGCCAGCTGGGTGATTCAGGCACTCTGGGAAGGAAAGGGTGGTAGGTGTAGGAGGTGGGAGAAGAGCAACCATTGTGTTGAGTAGGTTGGGCTGTTTCACAGCTAGAGCCACAGCTGTTTTCAACAGGAGAGAGCTCTAAATACATTAGTGAGCAATTTGGTTCAGAGAGAATAAAAGATGTGAAGAAATTGAAAGAAAAAAACCAAACCCCTTTCTTTCACACGCTGGATTTTCAATATAATCCACTAACCTACACATAGGTTAAAGCCTTTCATTAGAGCCCTTGGGAGACTGGAATATATTTAGCAATGTGCTCTTATGAAAAATATAAGTAAAAAAGCCACATAACTGCCCCCTCTCAGCAACTGAAGGGGTATGGGGAGATTAAAATCTTTTCTCTGAACATACCAAAAATTGTGTGAAATTACATGCACATCAGATATGTTTCACTCCACATTTACGTGATTTTTGTGAAGAAATAAAAAACTCAAGCATAATTTACCATAATTTCTCTACTTAGTACTCAGTATATAAGGCATACAGAGACTCTTAAGTATGTATAATTAAGAAAATAAATACTTATAGACTGGAAGAAATAATGAGGGTTTAGTTTGCAAGGTAGCTGGAAAAATAGACAGGATTAAACACTGTTTGAACTGGTAAATTCTTCTGGTTTATTACAGAACTATTCTGTTAGTTCTATTGAAGGCATCTGCAGTGTTGTACAAGAACTTGCTGGTCATTCTCGTTGACACGGTAGCATATTATTTTCCAGTTTTGGCCTCAGTCACTGCTATGATTCTCTACATAATTTGCCTTAGTGTCTTTTAAAGGATCTCCAAGATGCCCATTTTATTACCTTAGCTACTATCTTCTTAACTCTTATTTGGAATGATGTTAAGGGTGCTTGTGATTAATCGTTTGACAAACAATGCCATCACTACTGCACCAAGCAGTAGTTTAAACACTTTTTAAAATACAGAGTTCCAAAGTCTCTAATCTCTTTGAAAAGAGAAGGATAATCTTTCCTGTATTTTTGCCAGACATTTTTTGTTGTTGACGATATCCCATAGACCCTTTAAAATTAAGAAATTATATTATATATCTCTATTCCAATTTCTGTGTATTAATCTAAGCTAGGAAGAAAGCATAATAATCTTCCTGGAAGTTTTCTCCTCTCCTCTCCTCTCCTCTCCTCTCCTCTCCTCTCC
>NW_010424991.1:0-1217 GCF_000710305.1 Buceros rhinoceros silvestris | reverse complement strand
GTAATGTGAGTCCGTAAATTTTCCTCCTCTCCTCTCCTCTCCTCTCCTCTCCTCTCCTCTCCTCTCCTCTCCTCTCCTTTTTTCATTTCTTCTCTCTTCTCAAAATACTCCCTTCCAGATACCTGTTTCAATGCCATGCAGTTCACTTGGAGAACATGTTGCAAGTTTGTAGAGGAAGTAAAAACCAGCAACATTTTCAATTTTATGTGTAATAGGTGAGATTCTGGTTCTGCTGAAATCATTCTGATTTCTCTTGTGGAACCTGCGGTTTCATATAGTCAATACCTTTTAAATTTAATAATGAGATCTTGCATAGTTTAACATGTAAATTATGTATGTTCAACATTTTACCAGCACCTAGGACTAATCAGATATTGCAGAGGAGCTATACAAATATAACAAAAGATAGATAGCTAAGTGGCTTTAGAACACTGTTACCGTAATTATGGTTTTAAAATACTGTATTCAAAACTTTGAGTATTTCCTTTAAATCCACCTCTTATTAACTAGATAAACGTATTTTCCTGTATGGCCATTAGTTAAGAATGGCACATTTTAACTGCTTCAGCTCTGAAGTGTGTTTTGGCCAAATTTAAAGAAATCCATGATGGAAATATGCTGGCAGGAAGCCTTAAGACAGAGTGTGCCCCGTTTTTTCCATTCAGTTGTTTGTTGTAGCTAACAGATGCTATACAAATGTATTAGCAGCAGCAATATCTTGTTGTAGCAATGTATTGTCCTTCTTTCTAACAACTATTTTTATAACTTCCAACACCTCCGTGTAAGTTCAGAATTCCTAGTAGCAGTTGCTGGATAAGAAAATTTCATTGATATTCCACAAGGTGGCATGTAAGAATCAGTCTGGCTGTATTTTAATTAATATAATTCAATTAATGTATACTTTGATTATGTCAAATGCACGTGCAGACTCAGTGAAGAAGGAATGCATTCATAGGACATAGTATACTGTGATTGGCTCTTTGTATACAGCATAGCAAGTGATGCTCTATCACTAGTTAAATGATAGAGGAGTTGACTACTATTGTACGATTTACAGAACAACTTATCAAAATAAAATCTAACCTAAACACCTCACAGTTACTTGTATCATGGAATGAGATTAAAACCTGATTCACAGCCAAGATTCTGTGGAATTGTCCAGTTACTGTAGGAGAAATTGTTTATTCATTATTCATGAATTATTTATTACATATATA
>NW_010424990.1:2472-13941 GCF_000710305.1 Buceros rhinoceros silvestris | reverse complement strand
TACTACGACAGGTACACGCAGAGCTGCCAGGAGTTCACCTACGGGGGCTGCCACGGCAACGCCAACAACTTCCTCACTCTCGACGACTGCGAGAAGAACTGCTGGACAATCAAGAGTGAGTCCGGAGAACGGCTTCGCGGCCTTCCCCAGTCCTGGGGACCGACCTGAGGGGGCCCAGATCCCCGGAGTGCCCCCGGGTGTCAGGGGCTGGCGGGAGCCTGTGGGAGCACTGGGGAGGTTGCTCCGCTTGCGGGACACTTCAGACCCACCCTGGCTGTCCTTCTTGCTTGCTGGAACTTCTTGATGATGTCAGTTTTATGCAGAGAAACCAGAATGAGTTGTCTCAGAGGCAACATGCAGAATTTAACTATTAATACTTTAAACATAATTTAATATTATACCTAATTGCTAATTAATGAATCAGATTCCTCCCGTAAATCTTATACCACTTTATTAAAGAATGCAGGTAGTGAGACAAGCTGGGGCTTTCCTATGGCTGGAGTGTTTCTGTTTTGTCTACGTTAACATATTGTTCAGTATGGGGAGCATGAAGGGCTGATTTTGCAGAGGACGAATTCTTTTTTTTTCCAGAAGTGCCCAAACTATGCCGGCTGGAGGCTGATGGAGGACCTTGCAGGAGTCATCTAAAAAGATATGCCTTTAACTTGAGCTCAATGAGGTGTGAGGAGTTCATCTATGGTGGCTGTTACGGAAATGGCAACAACTTCAGAGATTTGCAGTCTTGTGTGGACCACTGTCTGCCAGAGAAAAGTAATGCTTGTTCCAAATTTTTAATAAAATAGATACAAAGATGATATGTTATTTGATGTTTTCATCTGGATACCCGTACAGAGGTATTTTTGTGGACTTCTGTGAAGCAGCTGTTTATATTGTCTACAGATTTTCATGCGTCACTTGTCCCAGCTGTTACTGGAAGAGCAAAAATGCTGGATGCTGGTTAGTTTAATAATGCTCAGAGCTACACCCAACCAATCTCCTGACTTCAGGAGCGCTGTACATATGTACTATGAGGGGAAATAAGGCTGGAGATCTGGGTTAAGGCAGATGTATGAGACATTGTTGCAGTCATGTTCAGGGCAGTGATATTGTAATATGAAGCAGAAGTACCTTTCTAAAGTTCGTGGTGTTAGGTGGCTTGGATTTTTGGCACTTGCCAGCTCAGCTTCTGATAAAAGTTTTTTGCCTGACATGACTCCTCACTGTCTCTCCATACAAGCTTTAAAGAAGAGAGGCAGTAATTAGGAGCAGGTGACTATAGCTAAGTGTTGTCATAAACACCAGGTTAATACCCAGTGCAAGATAGGATCTTTGAAGAAAAGGCATCTACAAGAATGTATAAAAGCTGTCACTGCCTAAGTTTTGTTAGTGTTTGATGAGGCAGTTATTTTTGGCTGATGAAAGGTTGTCAGTATTTTTTAGGTGAATGCTGAAAGATTTTTAATTTCTCTGTTGCACATCCAATGAACTGATAAAAGATCTCCAACAAGAAAAATAAAATTTTGTTGAGGCAAAATGAAACATAATTCTTGTGAGGAAAGTGGTGAGGTTGGTACTTTTTGCTGCAAGTGGGCAGGATTTGCTGGCAAAATCGTAGCAATGGTAAGCAAAATAGTGCCACCTTCCTCTACACAGGTAGTTCCATGGAGCTATTGATATAGTTGGAATAAGACTTCTGGCCTGACTATGTAAATATCTCAGCTGTCATATGTATGGCAGTATGAAATGGGGAAAGCTGATGAGTTTCACTTGTGGGATAAAAATCCTATTTTCTGTGACTGTCTGTTGCTTTTTCAGATTCATAGCTCACAGGAATAAGATGTAAGTTGCTGAAGGTATTGGTAACAGTCATGTCAACTCAATGGGAATAAGAGCTGTTTAGCCACAAAATTTACTGCAGGGTAAATTTTAAGAAGCCAGGCACAGATATTACATTTATGTAGTTTGTCTTATCTCTCTTTTTTTTCTTTCCTTATTTATTTTCTAGATGGTCCCTTGTTGTGCTATAGTCCAAAGGATGAAGGATTGTGTACTTCTTCTGTATCTCGCTATTACTATGACGCCAAGGCTAAATCCTGTAAGGAGTTCAAATACACTGGCTGCGGTGGAAATGCCAATAACTTTGTTACTGAATCAGATTGCTACAATGTCTGCAGAAAAGGTAAGGTTTTTTGTATTTTGGCAGTCACAAGCAGATAAAGCAATCCAAATACCACTAACAGACGTTCACAGAGTTCTTTTACTCACCTTGGCTTGCTACAACTGTATGCATTTTGCATTTTGGACTTGATGTTTTCAAAGGTAGATTCAGCACTAAATCTTCCTGATGAGAACAATGCGAGGTGGTTACACCATTTTTGAACGAAGTATAGAGAAGGGCACATAAAAAGACTAACTTACTAGAGCGCACAAGGATTCAGTCTTTAAACTGTTCAGTACCAGCATGAGCACTGATTAAGGTATCATTTTCTTATAGGTCTTTTTAGGCAGGATTAAACTGATTTGTGAAATAAATTTACTTTTTCCCATTACATTTTCAGCAGCTACCACCCTCCCTTCATTCCCGGCTGCCTGTTACCATTTCCTATTCCTATTACTAAAGATTTCTGCCTTATCAGTTGTGCTGAGTCAATTGTTTCTGTGGCTGTGGGGGGAAGTGGGAGTCATAATTAATTTTTCTTAATAGTTTTATTCAAATCAGCTACTGGCTGTGCTTGTAAGTCAAAACAGTTGTGCAGTAACCTGCAGTCATATGTTCATACCAGCTATTCCAAGTTTTAATACTCTAGTTTAATTCATTTGATATGTAAATCAATGAGAGAGAAAAGCATAATTACATATTGATCCCCAGAGCACTCAGGAAGCAGACACAGCATGATATTTAAAAAATTGATACCAACAGGAAAAAAAATTCAGGCTGTATCTAGCATGTACATTGCTTTTGGGGGAAAAAAAAAGCTGAAAAGTAACTCTGTTTTAAACATGAGAGATGACAAAGGTCCAAGTACTTTGGTATTTAAAATGTGTGGTTTGAAGGCTTAAGTCAGGAGATGATTCTTCAGTTCTGGGCTGGAAATCCAGGGCTGGGACAAGGATTGCACCTGAAGCGCAGTCCTCAGAAGTAGAAATACTGTCTGCCAGTTAGTCATGACAGTGATACTTCTGTGGGTGACAAGTCTGAGTGTGTCTCTGCCATTCTAGTATTATAAGAGAGTCTTTAATAGCATGTTAAGTCTCTCTGAGATGCTTGTGATTATCTAATTTGCATCTATTACTGCCTGGGAAATGGTAGGGCCAAGCTCCAGCCTAAGTGTGCAGAGAGAGAGGAGGAAGGAAACTGCCTCCTCAGCGTCTTGCCTCTATGCTCTGCCCCACCTACTCCCAGCCAGATCCACCTGGAGGTTCTCCCTTCCTCACTTCTTTTGTGGAAGAAAACAGTAAGGAAATGCTGCCTGTCTCATAACTAGAGCACCAGATAGCCAAACATAAAGGATTATAAGCTTTTTCACCAACTTGTGTATTTCACAATTCAGTGAGGCTTGGTACAACCAAAGCCCACAGTTAAGGGCATAATTAGTGCTAATTAATGCTATGCTGTACTTATTCATTTCTATAGCTTGGGAGTGTACAACAACATTAAGCAGATCTTTCAGGCAGCTTAAGCCACTCCTCCTTTCCCACTCCCATAATTCCCTTCCCAGAATCTTTCCTGGTACCTTTCAGATTCTCAAGTTGAATTCAGTTGACCTTCTCTGTGTAAATATTAAACTGCTGTTTAAATTAATGGTCTATAGCTTTTGGAGTGAAAATATTTCTGATCCGTTTCATTAAAAATGTTCATATTGGAAAAGAAAATAAATGTGTGGGGAACTGGCCACGGAAGCTCTGTATGCTGGTAAATAGGTAGCATAAAGACAAAGATTTTCAGTCAGATTTGCAAACTACTTGTTTTCTGAACTTGTTCACACATTTCATGCAGCCTTTGAAAGCATTTCTGGAGATAACCCCCACTATCTTTGTCCACTCTGCAGCTTCTGTACGAAACCCAGTTCTATGCATACACCCAAATAATTTTACATTTTCATCTCCCACAAGCATGGGTTATATTTCAGACTTTACGCCATCATTGTTCAGAGAAATGCAGTAATAGTGGTTTGGAGGTTTTTTGTTTTGGTTTGTTTGTTTGTTTTCTAAATAGAGCAGTATGTTTACTTCCATTCTGCTGTCGCTACAGGACAGCTAGAAAAGACTTTGATACTTGCTTGGGAAAAGAGCAGCAAAGTAGGATTCCAGTGCCAGAGGTGGACACAGTGGAGACCTTACAGTGTGTGAGAATCAGGTGTCCAGAACACATTTTGCAGTTTCTGATATATTTGTTATTGCATCATCTGCTCAAACAACGTAACTTGAAAAAAACCCCAAACAAAAAAATAAAGAGTAGTAACAGTTTTGTCATGCTGTTTATCTAACTGCTTCCTTTGTTTTCTTAGCAGGGACTCAGAAATCAAGACTCATCAAGCCAGTGAAGGTACTCCGCAGAAAAATGATGATAAAACTGGTTAAAAAACCTCAGACGTATAACTCAAAGTCTTAAAGCTGATCCACACTTGGATGTTTGAAAAACCTTATTTTAATTCCACTTTCTTCTTTTGTAAGATAGTTTCCACACAGTTTTATACACCAACATAGTTCTGTCTTTCAGAACTGCTTTTTATTTCCAACTTACGTTTTATAAAGAACTGCATTTAATAGAGGAAGAATGAACCCAAGTTTGGTTCTTCTGCTCTGTTGTCTTTGCAGTAATACTTTGGCAAAGCCAGGTATTTAGATTTCCATATTTTTATGGGGGACTGTTACTATTGACTTGGGAGAATATTTCAGCTCTTACAAATGAATTAAGATTTGATAACTCAGTCATTTCTTATTATAACTGAGGAGAGTACCAAGCTAAATCTCTACCATGGATTTTTTTGTCATCCTCTGCTTGCTAAAGAAAAGGAACCTTTCAAAAGTGTTTCAGAGGTTTATGGCCCTGCGATTTCATAAACTTTGGCACTATCGTTTAAGTAGACTGTCCTTTACAGTTATATTCATAGTCAAGGTTTTCAGAAGCCTTCATAACATTAAAAGAAGTATAAACATAAATCTCACTCTTCCCGCAAGAGAAAACGGGGAACAGGGGTACTTTGATAAACACTGACAAAGGCAATGAATAAACTACTTGAGTATTAACATGAAAATGTAGCCTTTACGTTTTCATGACATTTGAAATGTCTGCTAAGTTACGCTCCAGATCCTTGTATGGCCTAAATCAGCATGTTTTTATTGATTTTAATGGAACTACATTGATTACATCTGCTGAGGATCTTGATATTTATGTTTATGCGGTGGCTGTTAAAGCAGAAGCTTCTGCAAATCTCATGTAACGCCTCTTTTGAGGCGCTATTGTGTTTATTACAGTAGATTACGCCTATGGTGATATTATTGCACCTTCTTTTAAGTTTTGTATTTGAGCCATGTCTGAATTTCAATAAATTTCACTTGCAATATTTTCTAAATATGAATTCATAAGTAATGTTAATAAAACATTTTTTGGGCAAAAAGGGGACCTCGTTCTGTCATTATCCTGAATTAGTTGTATACACCAATATGTGTAATGGAACCTATTATTTCCTAATTAGGACTCTAGCAGAGTTTATTTGTCTCTTAAATAATTTCCTTACGCTGAGGTCTTCATTTGAAGAATGCTAGTAAACTGCATTGATGTCATTCATCCCCAGCAGTTTTTATGGCTCAGCTGGCTCTCCTTAAAGAGCTGCTCTCAAAGGGGTTCTTAGTTAAGCTGACTGCTGCTGGATCTCCCTATTTGATGTTGCACTATCTGAAGAGCTGTTGTGTGGGTAGCAGGCTGTTTGCTTGAAATGACACTGGCTTTCAGTTAGAAAATTCCAGGTGTGTGCTTTATCGCCATTTTGGAGAGGGAACATGATGGAGACGCTAGTCAGGATTTGTTTTTCTTCCTGATTCTTCTCTCACTGCTGGATTTTCAATTAAAGCAGTTGGCTGTGCTTGCCATAGTTTTTCTATCAATCACTGCATTTCTGGTTCTTCATCTCAAAAAACATTATTTCAACTAATCTATTGCTTAGTGCAGACAAATGAGCACACTCTGTGACAGAACATTGGATGTAACTAGTGACACAGTTTTGAGTGTTTGTCCCATACCAAATCTCTTCTCTGGCAACCATCCTTCAAACAGAAATGGAGCCAGTCTAACCTCCCTGGGTGAGACAGAGCACAGTACACATGGATGCTGCCCATGCCCCTTCCCTCGGGCTGTGAATTCTGGCCTTGCTGCTTAAAACAGTAGCCAATGTGTGCTTCTCAGTACTTTTTCATGCCTAGCACTATCATTTGGCTGACCTCAGCTGCATTTGTTGCAGATTTCTGACTATGGCTTAAAAAAACCACAAGCCCCTTTCGGAAGTCAAAGTTCAATTTGAACGCTGTTTTAAATGTAGAGGATGGTCACCATTTAACAGCACCACTGTGGGGTATAACGTGTTTGAGAAATGGACTATTACTCCTTAACCCCCTGGGTCTTCGACTTTCATAGCAGTATCTTGGGGTGGGATGCAAAAGTGGACCTGGGATTTAAAGGGAGCCCAAAATCTGAGAGCAGCTCCATCTCACTTGACTTTTTTGTCTCAGAATTATGTGCCTGATCACACATCATGACATATCCTGGACAATGTGATACCCAGCTAGTGTCCTGGAAGGGATTCCAAGAGCTTGATAATCTTCTGCTCATGCCCCCTCAGGGGCTCAGCCAGAGCTGTTTTGATGGAACAGGTTCCATCCAGCACACCGCAGAGGAAGCTGCAGCCCTTTGTAAAACGGCTGCTCTGCATGCTCTTAAATTTTCTTGCAAAAACACATAATTCAAAATCCAAGGGTTTACTGCTAGGGTACTCAACGAAATATCAGAGGCTTTGATTTTAATCCTTTATCTACCTGATGTCACATAGAAATTTAACCTAAACCATCCATAATTCTTACTGAGTTTCCTAGTGAGCAGACTGTAGAGTATTCTGGAGGACTGGGGGTGGGGACAAAGAAGAAGGGGGGAAGCCATGGAAGTTTCTTTCAGTTCCTTAGTGAAGCTATTCCACTTTGCATAAATTGTACCTTCTTGCCAGGTGAGTATCTTAATGTTTTGGGTTTTGTTTTTTTTTTTTGGCTGCAGAGGATTTCTTCTGCCACTGTGTTGCTTTGCTTCATCTTCTAAAGTTACTCACTATTATCCCTCTGGAGTCCTGTGGCTTCAACTAATCTAAATAACTCTCTATCATCTACAGCATTTTATATGACTCATGACTTAATTCCTTTTAAGTTTGCTGATGAAACAACACTGGCCCAAGGTTGGGTCAACTGTTAGCATTTTGCCACGTTGAAAATTAACCATACCATCCTGCAAATTAACTTTTATTACAGTAGCCAGTGTCCAGCAGCTGGTATTGTGTGTCACAGCGCACATTTCTACAGCAGAGGGGGGAAGCCATGGTTATAATTGGTTGAGTTCCTCTTGTCTTGCATAGACAAAGTGACTCTGAAACTCATGACTAATGATTTGCATAGGACAGTCACACCTGCTTCTGAACTGTGGTTGCTGAAACAAGCAGATTTGACTAAACTCCATTGCAAATAACATCACTAGTCTTTAACTTTCCATTGCAGCCCATAATTCCAGTTCTTTTCTTAGTGATGTCTCATTAAGAACTATATTAAAGATGGTACAAAAATTAAAATCTGCACTAATTCTTCATCCTTAGTCTGTGGCAACACTCAAGGATTTGCTTTGTAAAGTATTTCCAGAGTAGGAGAGTGGCTTCGTCTTTATGTATATTCAGCAGAATTTTAAGTGTCAAAAAGAGAAAAGAAAATAAAACACATGAAAAAAATCATAAATTTTATCTATTGACAAGCTAAGTGATGGCAAGCAAAATTTCACCACATTTCATTTTAATAGTGATTTGCCCCAATAAATAGCTTTCTTACACCTCCGTACTTTAGGAACAAAATGGAAATGAGTTCAGCTTGTACTCCTGGAGTCAGATCTCTGACTGCCAGAACTGTCCCCGTTACTCTATTACTTCTCATCAGCTGAGGAAAACATGGAACATTTATTTTTAAAAAAAGAATTCTTAGACATAATGGGCCAAAATTAAAAAAAAAAAAAGAAAGAAACCTGAACTTGTATCTCAGATGACAGGTGAAAAATTTTGACACTAATCTGGAGCTCAGCTATAGCAGCTGTTCTGGGTCCAGACAGGGACAAGAAATCTGTTCTGCTAGATAAATGCAATCCAGCTGTGTAAATCTGGAAGAACCACATTGCAGATGTGCCAGAATTATTATGCATTTACAGTAGTATTATTGAGAGCAAAATCCACCTCATTATCTTTCTAGAAAGACAGACTATCACTGGTGATAATTAGTGCTGACATACTACCTTCTATTGAAGTGAGCCTAATTTTTCAGTGTGTGGTGGTCCTGTACAGAAATATCTATCGTCTGATAAATTACTTAATTGCTGGAGAGGAGGGGCGTTAATCATAGTATATAAAGCCTAATGAACAACAATGGTATTTAAAAAACAAAACAAAACTGTGTAAACCAGATGCATAAAAGCATGCTGTTTGAGGTATCAGCAACTGATGGGATCATGGGCTGTGACTTCCAAATAAATGCCAGGGAAATGAGCATGCCCAGCACATGTCTGAACTATTAATAACAGAGAGAGAGTTCAGGCAAGTTAAAGACTAGTTTATAAAATGTTAAACTTTCTATCTATTATGTGGGAATAGAAAACTCCCTCTTACTGTACTGGCAGTGCTGACCATAATTCCAGATAAATATGGATGAAATGGATACCCTTCCAGACATATCTGGTTAGGTGCCTAACTGCTTCTCTGCGAAGGGGTTTTTAAACCAAATTTGAACTCGAAGTACAACACATTGTCTCACATGGTGGGGCCAAACATAGAAATAAATGTAGTATAAACCTCAAAGTAACTAATAAATGCATATGAACAGTATTCTCTATAGGATATTTTTCTTCTGTGTGTGGAAAGCAAGATAAAGGTAGATTATACTAATAAAAGCTATTTAAAGGGTCAAGAGAGTACAGGGTGAAAAATATACCTCATTATTGAACCAGAAAAAAAGCTTTCCATCATCACAGTAGTTTTCAACAAGGAGACATCTTGAGTTTTACTGACGTTAAAAAAGGATACTTTATGAAAATGACTCCAGTAGAAAGGAGTTACACTAGCAAGACTTTTTTTTCCTTTTTTTTCTCTCTAAAAGTAGAAGGAAAGTCCGATAAGAAAACCAGTGATGACAAATGGTACTTACTGCTCTTTCATGGATCCAGACTGCTGCACCTGAGCACAAGGAGCCTGGACAGTTCCCACTGTGCCAGCCAGAGGGACTCTACCATGATTCCAACAAGACCTGGAGTTAGTCCAAAGGCTTCAGTCACCCCTTTAACTGGAGAAGCATGATCTTGCACAGTGCAGTGTTCTCCTGCAGCAGCAGGTTTGTCTGCTTTACCTGAGCTCTTCTTTGTGAATGTTCATCACTGGGTGCAAGCAAATAAACAAAGGCAAAGCAAACCATTTCTGACCTTTATTTCACCGCAAGGCTGCTGGACATACAATTTCAATGATCATGTGCTCTGGTGGGGCAATAGGCTCCTTTCAGGTGGGAAAGGAAACTAACTCATTTCTTTACTCCAATATGTCTCCAAATAGGATTAGGACCGGAATTGCTATGAAGGCTATTATATAAAATGCTGGAAAATATCTGTGTTAATATAAAGGCATTTTCTTGATCAGGTTTTATTAGGGTTTGTTCTTTCCAAGTTTTTCAAGGCTCTTCTTTTAAAATCTAAAGCAATATTCAGATAAATAGAGATAGTTTTATATTGAAGAAGGAAGACTTAAATCTCCTTAGTTTGGTTTAAAGTCATCAGATGTCTTGGATATTCTTCAATTTGATATCTTAAATAATAATAGACATGTCTTCTAAGTGTCACTTTTGCACTGGCAGTTGGGATCCTTAACTAATTTGATAATAGCAACTTTGTGTCCTTCTAGTGTGAATTATTCTAAGCAGTACTAAAATAAAACTTTGCAGTATAAATCACAATAAGTTCTAATTCTTAAAGAACTGTTTAAAGCTACAAACACCTGAAAAAAGTAAATGTGTCACTGAAGTAGAGCTCGCCTCATTTTGTTTTTCAATCTTGTATTTTCTTTTTAAAACTCAGACTGAAAAAAGATTCCAGACTGTACTTTGTTGATGGAAAGCTGCTCTTGATCTCCAGGTATACAATGAAGAAATTCTTTCCAAACCTATTGCAACAAAGCTGACAGAGAATCACCCAACTCTTTATTGCCTCATTTTTGAGCAGACACCTGTAGTTAGTGTGTCTATCCCTGACAGAATTATGCCTTTAAATGTGATAGTGAGTACTCACTAGCATTTAGGAATGAGGTTTTCTTCTTTTAAAACCCAATTTTTAAAAAATCTTTTATCAGTTTATCACTTTCTCATTTCAGTCCAAAATGTGTTAGGGAGGAGCATGCTGAGTCTCAGCTGCAGAGGGTGAGGCTCCAGACCTCAGAGCCATTAAACGCCCTTGAATTATTGCTGAAAACCTTGGCACTGAGAAACAGCTCAGAGGGCTCCGAGGGGAGAAAAGAGGTAGGATATCTCAAGCGCTTGAGAAAAATAAATTAGCAGAAAATAAAACAGTCACAACTCTTGCAGGGTCCCTCCTGTTCATGAGAGACATGTTTGCAAGTTGTGCAGTGATGTTCGTTCCCTGGATAGGGAAGCCTAGGCTGGAAGGAGAAGGGGAGACCCTTCTCTGACTCACTGCATTTCCTCCTGCTTTGTCCTTGAGAGCAGCCTCTGTCCACACCTAGTTTGTGTAACAGCCAGAAATGCTGAACCTGGCTGTGTTCCACGGTGCTTATTAGCCAGACAATCTCCAAGCTCCTTTTGGCCCAAATTTTCCTACCAGTATGAGTGACTGTCTTAAGTGAAGAGCAGTGGAATGCTGGAAATAAGTCTTCTTGAGGACATCACAGAAAAACTAAGGATCAGCTGAGCCCATCCTCCTGGGCACCTGGGGCACTTCCCATTGCCATTAGCTGGGGAAGTCTCTATAGCCAGAGCAAGTCACAGCCTGCGCTGGGAGCATTGCTTTGCATCGGGGAGGATGTCTGCCCCAGTGCTGTGCAGAGCTATGAGCAGCTTGCTACTGGGAACGTGAGCTGAGAGTTACAGAGCAAGAAGGGCAGGGCATGGCAGTGAGGGGACATGAAGCTGGATGCATCACTCTGGGTGGGAATGGGGAGGTGGCTATAGGGAGAGGGAGAG
>NW_010424990.1:0-2387 GCF_000710305.1 Buceros rhinoceros silvestris | reverse complement strand
GAATGAGCAAGGGGGCTTCCACCATGTGACCTGGCCTACCGGGGGGCTGAGGCTGGCTATGGAGCACTCCTTCCCTGCCCCTTCCAGCAAATCCATCCCACTGCCTTTTCTGTCCGTTATGCTCTATGGTCAAAGCAGCATATTTCATTCTAAGGAACAATACTGATTTGCATCCTTTGAGCACTACATGACAAACCTGTGAGCTATTTGTCATATTACAGCATTGTCATACACTAGCTAATGTACAAAAAGCAAAAGAAATAAAAATTTCGTCTCTCTGGCCGTGCAGGTGGAAACATACAGTGCTGATAGGGGTTTGAAATGCATCACTGCACTTGGCAACAGCCTGGAAATAATATTTTTCTCCTTCAGACATCTAAACCATAAAATAATGACCTTTTTGCCATCTGATGCAATAAAACTCAGCAACACTGAGGAGAATGCTCCATAAAGCACACCAAAGCATGATTTCAGGATTTTTGCAAATGCTGTAAGACTATGAGAGCTCTTTCTCTATTTTACTGCACTCAAACGAAGCAGATGTGAAGAGCTACACACGCACACCTAGCACTGCCATGGAACGTTGGTAGCATTCATTCACTGTTGTCAAACCTACTCCTATTCTCTTTCAGACACTTGTATAGTCATGCTCCTAAACGTGATAGGACTCAGTCTTTCTGTGTGTTTTGACTGCTAAAATTTCCATTTAACAGTTGGTGAATGTTCAAGAAAAATGTTTATTTTCCTAATCAACAGGTATGAGATTCTGCCTTGTGTCAGAGAGACCTTATTGGATATGTTTGCATAGAATCATAGAATAATCTGGTTGGAAGAAACCTTTAAGATCATCGAGTCCAACCATCCACCCTGCACTGCCAGAGTCCCTAAACCATGTGCCTCAGCACCACATCCACACATCTTTTAAATGCTTCCAGGGATGGGGACTGCACCACTTCCCTGGACAGCCTGTTCCTCTCTGTAAAGAAATTTTTCCTGATATCTAACCCAGATCTCCCCTGGCACAACTTAAGGCCATTTCCTCTTGTCCTGTCACTTGTTATATGGGAGAAGAGACCAACCCCCACCTCTCTACAACCTCCTTTCAGATAGTTGTAGAGAGTGATAAGGTTTCTCCGCAGCCTCCTTTTCTCCAGGCTAAACAATGCCAGTTGCCTCAGCCTCTCCTCATAAGACTTGCTCTCCAGACCCTTCACCAGCTTCGTTGCTTCTCTGAACACGTTTCAGCACCTCAATGTCCTTCTTGAACTGAGGGGCCCAAAACTGAACACAGTATTCAAGGTGTGGCCTCACCAGTGCTGAGTGCAGGGGGACAGTCACCTTCCTCCTCCCATTGGCCACACTCTTGCTGATACAAGCCAGGAGCCATTGGCCTTATTGGCCACCTGGGCAAACTGCTGGCTCCTATTCAGTTGGCTGTCAAACAACATCCTCAGGTCCTTTCCTGCTGGGCAGCTTTCCACCCACTCTTCCCCAAGCCTGCAGCATTGTAGGGGGTTGTTCTAGCCCAAGGGCAGGACCCAGCATTTGGCCTTATCGAACCTCATACAGTTGACCTCAGTCCATCGATCCAGCCTGTCCAGATCCCTCTGTAGAGCCTCCCAATTTTCAAGCAAATCGACACACCCACCCAACTTGGTGTCATCTCCAAACTCACTGAGGGTGCACTTGATCCCCTCATCAGGATCTTTGATAAAGATGTTAAAGAGGACAGGCCCTAATACTGAGCCATGGGGCACACCACTGGTGACTGGCCACCAACTGCGTTTGACTCTATTCACCACCATTTTTTTGTACAATTTCTCCTTTACTAGTAATGCAGATTTTCCAGTCTGGACTTTGGCCTGTGTCATTTCCTCAGTTTTAATACAAAGGAAAACCAAAAGGAGGTTGTTGGAGAAGGAGCTGTGCATCCTGTATCTGTACAGAGTATGTTTGTACAGCTGAAGGTGCAAACAGAAGGGATCAGGAAACAAAGACCGCATTTACAAAGACATGTGATTTTAGTTAAGTGTCTATCTGCCTAAGGCCCACTGATAGAGTGGGAATTTCCCAGGCAGTTTTTAAAAGTGTCTAGGGCACCTTGTCTCTGTCCTTGGACATTTTTTTCTATCTTTATTTATTAAGGTAAATATCTTTGAAAACCTGGCTCCACGTCTCATTTTCAAAATGATTGAACAGCTGATGGTTCACAGTTCATGCAAATTGTTCTGCGCAGAACCACACAATTTGACATTGCTTAACATGGAGACTCTCCCTTCTTGTGTGCCAGGATCCCACCATGCGGTGCTCAGCAGGCGAGGTGATCAAGAATAGGTTGTGCAGAATTTAGTCCCTTAGATGGGTAGCTGTCTAGAACAGGAAAATGA
>NW_010424989.1:5572-17629 GCF_000710305.1 Buceros rhinoceros silvestris | reverse complement strand
CGTTGTGCTGAGCTGCTCGGTTATTCACTGCATGGTCCCAGCTCAGGGTACGCTTCTTCCCAGGCAGTTTGGGGTGAACGCAGCCCCTGGAAATCACCCTGCCCTCCCCCTCCTGTCCTCACTGTGATGCTGGGTGGGGGATAAACCCCCAGAGATGTGTCTTCAGCATGTCTACACCGTCACCAGTTTCCACCACCAAGCTTGAGTCCAGCTGGGGATGGAAGTTGCGGTGTCAGGAAGAAAAGCATGGCCATGGAGGCTGTTCCAGAGGGGGCCTGTGCAGGAGGAGATCTATGGATGTGTCAGCTGTGTCCAAGCCTGGTGAATAAGCTTTGCCACTTCCACTTATCACAGAGATGCTCCTGGTCCTGATTTATCCCCCTTAATCATGAACCTCGGAAGTTACGGGTAATTGGGCAAGGCAAGGCAAGGCCAAGGGCATCCTCAGCCCACTGCAAACCCAGGGTTCCTGTCTTCACCCGTGCCTGGCTGAGGATGGGCCCTGGGCAGTTCCCCATCTGTGCTTCCATGATGGATGAACCTTTCCCTCACCACCCCACCTCAGCTCAGGAAGACCCAATCCCGGTCTTTTATTTCAGCTCCTCCGAGTACACCCCGTCCAAGACCTTCTTCTCTTACTACGTCCAGCTTCAGACCTCTCCTGGCTCCTTCCTCCTTGGAATGTTTGTGTGCCCTCTGGAAGATGACCTCAGAGCAGGGGCAAAGGTGCTACAGAAGCTGCTTGGTTTTCACTCTGGTTGGAGAGTCACAGATGGCAACTGCTCCAGCAGCCGCTGATCAATCCTGTGTGCCTTGTCGCAGCCATGGCAGGAAAACTGCTCCTGCTGACGCTGTCAGCCTCTCCAGAGTTTGGAGGGCTCTTGCCTCTCTTTTTCTCTTGCCCTTTATTTTTTTTTTCCCCCTTAAGCTTTTCTCTTCCTCTTTTTTTCTTTTCCTCTTTTTTTCTTACCCTCTTTTTTTCTTACCCCCCTACCCCCCTTTGCAGCCTCTGTTCTTCATCCATTATTTAGGCTTTTCTGACTGTAACAGCAACATTCACCTTGTATACCTTGTGTGGGGCTTAAAATATAGATAAAAGCAGAAGGTCAGACTTGAAACGGAGACTGACGGTTGCTGCTGACTTTGTCTGGAAGCTACAAAATCTGGAGCTGTCTGTGTCCAGTGACCGTGTTGGTACAGTTGGGCTTTTTGGTTTGTTTTTTTTTTTTTCCTTTAGTTGATATTCCCGCAAACCATCTTGGTATTTGATGTTTTCATTCAGCCTTTCAGTTTTCAGAAGTTCTGGGGCCTGGCTAGCTTCAGGATGAGCGAGCTGGACTCCAGCAACTTCTGCTTCGAGGCTGCAGGGCTAATCCTGACCCAACCTGCAAATGCCCGCCACGCTCCCGTCCGAAATGAGCTGGGGAGAATGGGTGGGTGTCTCCATCCCGGTCTCTAATTGGCATCGCCGGTAGGAGCCCCAGCAAAGCTGAGGACTTTCCCTTTCAATTATAAATGTCCATGTTTCTTTCATGGCTGCTTTCTTCAGCTGCCGGAGCAATTGGGTTTTGAGGACAAATGTTTGTGGGAAACAAATTTCAAAGTCAATGTGTGAAGAGGCTCAGAAAACATACTTTGTATTTGAACAGCCACAGGGCAGCCAGGGCATCCTTCCAACCAGGAGACAGAGATGTGCCGTGTGATACAGCTGACCAATTGCGAATGAGCTCCTGTTTGGAATATTTTGATGGATCTGAAGATCTGCTAGTGAGACTGAGTGCAGGTGGGGAACAAGGGGATTGCTCAGCAGGGAGGGACCTTCCTCGAGCGCAGATGAAGAGGTGAAAGTCAGTGAACAAGGGGTGGTTATGCATCACTCACCAACGTTCACCAACTTCCGCAATTCAAAAATGTGCAACAGGTAACAGCAGGGACCAGGAGGTCCATCCTCCCCAAGCCCAAGATCTCAAACTTACTTGTACATGATTCCTGTACTCGACTGATAGCTGCGTGGATGACATCTCTTCTGCAGGAGGATGTCAGTGGACGGGCTCATCATCTGATGGCAAGGCAGGGTCCTAAGAAGAAGACACCTCATGAGCACTACCAGATGTCACAGCACCAAACAACTGTTAAGGGCAAGAACAACCCAACCGCGGCAGGGACCACCCAAAGGCCAGTTTAGGCAGTGCTTGACCTTGATCTGCAGCTTAGGTGCAAGTTCCAGCCTGCTGGGTGCCAGCAGTCATGGAACAGATATTTTAATGGCAGGTATTGTTAAGACATCTCCATAGCCCATCTGGCGCTCCTGGAATAACTGTTATTCACTCTAGCCCAAGGGAAAATGTGTCTGTCAGGAAAAGGCAGGCTGCAGTTTCCTTCCAACCTTACCCAACAGGATTCGGAGGGAACAGAGAAAGGCTCACCAGCTTTGATGGTCATTGGATGATACGGGGCACCACTGATCCCAGCGAGACCTCAGTTGGGGTGAGTGAAAAAGGCTGGACAAGTCTCGTTCCTCAAAGCTGGTTACTACAATCTTGGCACCTGAAAAACATCTGCGCTCTCTAAAAGCCGAGTTATGCAGTAGATGGGCGGTGTCTGGGGCATGGCTCAGTCTGTGCTGTGTGGTTACAGCAGCTCTGGGAACGGCTGATGAGACACGGTCCATGAACGACTCCATCACCAGGGAGTCATGCTCTGCCTCTCAGCCTCCTGAACACGGAGCATTTTCGTCACTGTGCCTACAACTACAAGTCACCTGGCAGAGATGTGACACTGAACGTGAAAGAGAAGATGCACAAATACAAATACAATCATTTATAAGAGCCACAGAAATAAAAACACATTGTGAAGGATATGCCCAAGACCAGTGAGCCAGCAGCCCCAGACTGAGGGACCACAACAGCGCTTCATGGAGTGAAATTGCCCTGTTATGGGTTTGTGGGGCCTTCAGAAAGAGCGCTGAGGAGCACCTCCCTAATCCTTGAGGTGATACCTGGAATTCATCAACAGGTTGGACAAGCCAGGTCCACAATTTGCTCTTCTTGGGATCTTAAACATCGAAAGGAAATAAAGAAATAAGATTTGCAATAAATCCAGGAATCACAGCACTGCTAATCAGAGCCGACTAAATCGACGTCATTAAGCTCTCAAAGGTTGTGCTGGGAGTATGGACTCTTTCCACCTATATAAATGTCTCCCTTCAAATCTTACTGAATTCCTGGCTTCGGTGGCAGGCTGACACCGAATAATTATCCAGTTTTACAGTGCCTTCTTTCCACCGATGTTCAGTACATTTGGGACTCCCTTTCCATTCTGATGCTTGGAGCGTTTCTGACACCTCAGGCTCCATGACTATCCCCATGCTTAAACACTGAATATAAAAATCGCTGAATGTCCGACTGCTCCCGATGGAGTCGATGAGGACAGCAAGTCCCCGCAGCTCTGGGAAGGGAACCTAACATTTTTACCTCTGGGGTTTGGTGACAAATGTCCAATGGCCCGAGTTCAGCCTCCTACTGCTCCTGGTCCTGACAGGTACCGAGTGCCCGATGCTCCTGCTGACGGCTGCGGGGACTGAAGCCACCCTGGTGTTCCACGATCGGGTCCTCCGCACACATTAATCTCTCAGAAGCTGGGCAGTTCTGGTTTCTTCCACCGGTACTGTCCATTTTGCCTTTGGCAAACATCGATTTTCCGCAATTCCCCAGAGACCTGATGAAGCAGCTGCCAACGCGGCTCCCTCGCGGGCCGCTGCTTTTATTGGTTGAACAAAAGAATCATCAGCATTGTCCGCAGTGATGTTCGGCGAGTGGAGTCCGGGATAGGGTGCCGAGCTCCCTCTCCTGGCTGCCGGATCAAAAAGAATAGCGCAGAAGTCCCGCAATCGGCCCGCCGGGCTCCGGCGGCGCAGGGAGAGCCCGCCCAGCCGTTCGCAGACTCCCGGGTTCCAACAGCTGTCCTCCCTCTGCAACACGCCGGGGAACGTGCTGGGGACAAGTTCTAACTATGCGAGCTGCTGCTTCTCTTCTCTCATGTCTCACTGACTCGAACACATCCGACAGGAAGAGAGCATCGAGGCGCTCTGCAGAAAACCTGCGGCTGTCTCTCCGTCGGGTACCGGTGACTGGTCACCCCTCGGGGAGAACGTGCAAAAGGACACCTAAGCCTTCCTGCCCTGGCTTGTCAGGGCAGAGAAAATCCCCACTTTGCTTCAAAGGAAAGGAGTTAACCCTTCACTCGACTCCTGCTCTCACCTGCACAGCGAAGAGTCAGCAGAGCCCAGGTCGGGATGGAGGCTCTGGATCAGCCTATCACCAGACACGGCCAGTGAAGGTCAGGCCAATGTGAGCCCTGGTGCATGCTGAAGGGCTCGTGGGTGGCTATGCCAGAGAGATGACCGGGTGGGAGGCAACGAGCAGCCCTTGGGGCTCCCAGCAGGAGATGAGGGAGCTCAGCCAGCTCAAACACTTCCAGCTTATTTCCACAAGACCATTTAGTATCTTCAACTGGCCTTTGATGTTCCCCATCAGGACTATCTTCCTCTCTCTTTAGCAAGATGTGGTGGCCCAGCACACGCTGCAGACTCAGGAAGCCTGGTGTTAGTCTCGAGCTGGGATCCTGCAGGAATTTGGGTGGAAAAGCTCACGGCTCCACATTTACACCGAGGGGTAGAAGCACTGATGTCTTTCGGATTAGCATTGTGAAGCTTCTGTGTGCATCCTGCCACACCCTCGGTGAGCAAAGGTGAACCACAAAACCGATTTCTAAAATTCAGGAAGCTCTGGAAAACCTTTAATCTCCCCGCAATGCAATCACAGGACCCTCCATGTTGGTTCAGGTCTAGGGAGACTTGCGGTGCTTGCTGTCCTTGGAAATGGTGGAAGTCTCCTTGTACGGGTCCAGCAACTCTCTGGGGCACCGTTCAGACTTGCCCAGCCATCCTAGTCCCAGCAGTCACTATGAATTACACTACCGCTGCCTCCCCTCTCCAGCCTCCACACCCAGGCAAAATCGAGGAGCGAGTAGGTTGCCACCGTGCACCAAGAACAAATGGTGTTATCCCAGGAGCCGTTTAGAAAAGGTTCAGGCCAGGACACTGCCCAGATGTCCATGGCATCATGACTCTCATCCATGAGCATGGGTGAGGCACTCCATCCATCAGTTCGGACCATTTACCATTACTGACCATGAGACATCAATGCTGGCATAGCCAGAGGTGGGCCAGTGCTCTGCTGGTCGCCTCACACGCATCAGCGTAGGCCTGAGTAGAGAATACCATGAATGTCTACACCTCAGGCAGACCTGTGATCTCCAGCTCGATTGCGCACATCTTTTATTTCATTGAAGGAATTTCACAGCTTCAACCCTGTTCCCAAAGAGGATCTAAAAGAATGAGGAATAAAGACGGAAGGAGGCACACAACGGTCTCCTGTTCAGAGCAATTCAGCTGCCATCCTTCTTCCATCAGTTTTGGAAAACCTATGGCATATGCTGGCCATAAATCCTCCCACCCTTCCCATCCTTCTCCTGCACCTCTTAACACTTTCCACTGCAACAACTCACCCTCATCCACCTGTTTTATCCTCTGTAGTCACCTCAGGGGCTTTTGGGGCAGAAAATACCCATGGGAAGTGTGTGAGCTGGAGGCAGATGGATGTTTAGGAGAGGGATATGTGCTGTTCCTGGAGGCCACGGCTCACTTCCTCCGTCTTCCAAACAGAGCCAGGGCAGGCAGACCAGGAGGTGGATACTGACTTCGTGAGCTACAACACCCTCTCACTGACTCTTTCATGGCCAAACCCCACCTGAGTGAGACTTGTTCTGACAAGACGGAAAACGAGCTTCACAGCGTGGTGACAAGCGGCTCAAAGGAGGAAGAAGCTTCCTATGCAAAAGGGAAACAAAAGCTCAGCAACAAGGTCACCTCTGCTGCCTCAGGCAATCCGAGGGATGACAAAAGTTGAGACATGTAGCACACTGGCAGAAGACAAAAGCCATCCCTGGAGGGCAGAAAGGCAGGGGAGGTGTGGAGCATACAAGGAATTTAATGTCGGGAAAGCCACAAGGCTTTATGCTCTATGCTCCAGACCTGGCACTGAACCCTTGTGACTATGGATGGTGGGCAAGTGGCCAAGTGGCACCCAGGAACACAAGTAGTTGTTGGAATCTGGGTCTTGTCTACAAGTCTACAACTTCTTTCTGCTCTGCTCACCCACCCCAGTGCACTGGGGATGGGAGTCTGTAGGGCCCTTCCCAGCATCGAAGCGGCACCAACAAGTACCCAGGGGAAGGCTTGGTTTGTCTAGGAATTAGATGATTTCTCTTTGCTGAGGACTTGTGAGTGCCCCTTTCCACAGACCCAACAGTGTCCAAGACCAGAAGGGTCAGGGCAAGCGCTGGTTTGTTTGGCCTAGGAGAAGCTCGAATGGCCTTAAAGGCAACAGCGTGTGAGGTGCAGATGGCTCTGCTGTGAGAGAGCAGCTGGGATGTGCACAGGTTTTCCAGAGACGCGGGGGAAAACCCGGTGGAGGGTGTCTAGACCCCTGCTGCAACTTTTAGCAGAGCAGAAAATCGAACATTATCCAGTGCACAGTGCTTGGCACAGACAGAGTGACTGGGAATATGTTCCAGGGCAGCACCGCAGACTGCACCAAACCGGTGCATCTGCAGCCACGGCCCTGGGCACGCAGGAGGGTCTCATCGGTTCATTGCTGGGAGACAGACTTGTCCAAGGTCTGCTGCAGAGCAATGAAGAAAAGCTGCCTTGGAGGTGTTGAGGCACCTCGACCTGGATATTTTCTGCCCCCAAAGCCCCTGAGGTGACTACAGAGGATAAAACAGGTGGATGAGGGTGAGTTTTTGCAGTGGAAAGTGTTAACGGTCTGGGGCACGCAGGAGGTTCTCATCTGTTCATTGCTGGGATACAGACTTGTCCAAGTTCTGCTGCAGAGCAATGAAGAAAAGCTGCCTTGGAGGTGTTGAGGCACCTCGACCTGGATATTTTCTGCCCCCAAAGCCCCTGAGGTGACTACAGAGGATAAAACAGGTGGATGAGGGTGAGTTGTTGCAGTGGAAAGAGTTAAGAGTTGCAGGAGAAGGATGGGAAGGGTGGGAGGATTTATGGCCAGCATATGCCATAGAGTTTCCAAAACTGATGGAAAGGAGAGAGGGCAAAGGGAGGAGAAACCCAGCCTGCACTCTGCAGGGTGCCAAGACACCCTGCACTGGGGTGCCGGGGCCCTTCTCCAGCCTCCCGGGGCTCAGCTGGCTGCAGGCTCCCTTGGCAGAACTGAGTGAGCATCCGTCATCTGCGTCTTGGGGGTTGGGGGGTGGCGCGGGGTGCAGCGTGTCAGCACAAATGTGTCAGCAAAGAAAAGTAGCTTTGTGTTTCTGCTGGAGACTCCAGAACGGAGGATCTCACCCCACAACCGTCCAAGGACAACGGTAAAGGCAAGAGAGGTGGGTTCGGAGGAGCTGCAGCTTTTCAGGGGGGTTCATTCAGGCACCTGGATGACGGAGGAGTGCTAAAACCTTCTCATCCTCCCTTATCACCCATGTTCTTTTGACATCCCTCTCCTGGGTGCCTGATTCACTTGGGATCCTTGAAGATCCCACCACGGCACAAGGGTGTCTGTCAGCTCCAGAGAAGAGAGGAGTTAAAGTGATGTGTGGGCAGCCTGGAAGCTGGTGCCACAGCAATATCTTTCAGCGAGGCAGCTGTACTTCCCCTTTCTATCACATGCATTTAAAAGCTTTTAAGAGAACAATCCATCCCCTTTGCTGGCAAACCTGGCGCTGGGCTGTTCTTTGGGTCCTTAAATCATTTTAAAATACAGAGCAATATTGTTTTAAAAGCTTTTGCTCTCTCCCGGCTGCAGGAAACCTCAGTGCAGCTCAGCAAAGCTCCCTGCTCTTGTGAGACACCAGCTCGGGGCTTTCTGGGGATCCATTACAAGCCAGGAAAGGGCTGGGCACTGCCTGACAATGACAACGCGTTGGTGCAAGGAGTTTCTTGCTACGTCATTTTCAGACCCTCACCAGGACTGTGTACGTAGCCCAAGTACCTTCTGTCATTGAATACACAAGATCTCTGTGCTCAAGGTGGTATTTTTACTTGCTAAGCTGCTTAAGGACAAGAATGGAGAGACCAGCTGCAAAATTCACCTTCACAGAGTGAATGCACCCAAACTCCTGCTGAGGCAGGGCTTTGGCCGCAATGTCCTTCCTCCTGCCATTCTCACACACTTTGAATTCACGCTCAGGGAGTTCAGTCCTCCCGCTTCATCCTCTGTGCAATCCATTGCCACGTGTTCTCAGAGAGAGGAACACGGGTGGTGAACTGGGGACACTGGGAAGGCCCAGAGGCCAGTACCCCCTCTCCAGGGATGGGAGTGCATCTCCTGTTTCACCTTCCCCTTGCCAGCGTCTGAATCTCTTGGCCATTTTCAGTCCCTTCGGCAGTGCTCAGGAGCCAGCGTGCTCCTCCCCAGGAGAGTCAGAGCCACTCACCCCCTCTTCTTGCCACAGGCAGAACCAAAGGTCAGCCACCAACAAAACCCCCAGAACATTTCTCAGACTTGTGGATACACCTTTTGCAGGCTCGTGGTCAGCATGTTTGGGACCTGCTGATTCACAGGGACCTGCCCACCAGGCTGTCTACCAGCCCCCGTCCCTGGAGCCAGCCCGGCTCCCCCGTGTACAAGGGAATGGACTTGTTTGGGTTTTTTAAATGTTTTGTTCTGTTCCTGGGGAGTTGGCATTCCGGGTTCCCAGAACAAGCCTCCAGGGCTGCTGTCTCCCGGGGAGTCAGGATGCCAGCGCAGTGCAACAAGTGACCCTCCGAGCAGGGCTGTCACGCTGTGCAGCGATGCTCTGCCTCGAGGTTCAGGGCTCGACTAGAGCTCACCGCCTGGAGCCCCCCTGCCAGTCTATCAGCCTGCTTTCCATCTCATTTCCAAATCCCAACCTCCTCCGCTGGCAGAGGGCAAAGCTTTGCCACTGGAGCAGCAAGAAACCTGCCACCGTTACGGGGTGCAGCACAGAAACAGCCCAGCTCTGGCTGGGAAGGAGGCAAGAGGAGCCCCGAAGGTTAACAAGGGAGAGGAGCAAGAGGAAATTTCTGGCCAGCGCCACCAGATCTGCACATAGCTAAATGACCCCTGGCAGGGAGCGAGGGGTCCGCGAGAGCACAGTGTGGTGGGGAGGGTCTCTCCTGCTCTCCCCGGGGGTTTCCCGCAGCCCAGGGTGGCTGCTAAGCAGGACAAGGGCCCCCTTTCCCTCCTGCCCCCCTCCAAAAGGGCTTCAGCATCTCCACCTGAGCCCATCCCCGAGTTGCTGAACTTTCTGCCGGCTCCACCGTGCCGCTGCCAAGGATCCTCCCTCTCGTCAGCGCTCGCCGCTTCATTTATCTGCAGGATCCGTTGTAGCCGTATTGATTTTTCCTCTCTCCCTCTCCTCTCTGTGTTTGCTTTTTGAATTATGCAGCGGTGCAGTTTTTCCTCCTTGCGAGGAGCGGTGAATTGCGGAGGATCAATTGAGCCCTGCCATAGTTTAGTCAGGAATCCCCAGTAGGGGCCAGAAGAGAGAAAGGAGAAGGGAAGATAATGAAGACAGGGTCGATCAATCCAATCGTGGCGCAAAGGAAAGAAAGGAAAAGAAGAGAGGAAGGGGTCTGAATAATCAGCCGGTTTTCCTCATGCAGTCCTCAGATCCCCCGCTCTCAATCAATAACCAACTTTGACACTCATTGCTTCAGAAACAAACACAAAAACATCCCCTAAACTCAAATAATGTGCTTTATAGCGTGAGAAGAGCCAGTGATGCCCTGGCAAAGCTGAGGAGAGGGATAGGATTTCTTCCCCTTCCTCCTCTTCCCTTTTAAAAGCACTGATTGTGAAAGCTGGCTGGATGCTGCTGAGCCGAGATGAAAGGAGAGCAAACGGGGCTTTTAGTAGTCCTGTTGTTGCAATTATTTTGCCAATAGTAATGATTGCAAGACAGGACGGAGGATCTTTGATGCTGTGCTGGTGACGTGGAGGGGTGGACAGAGCTGCTGGGTTTGTTCCAGCACGGCATGCAGGTGGAACTGGGGTTAGCTTTGCTCAGCTTAGAGCATGAGGAGGAAACGCGAGAAGGTGCTGGGCCGAGGCATGGGACCACAGTCACCCACTGCGTGTTGGGACAGCACAGCCAGAGAGCCCCTCACCATGTCCCTCAGTGCTGCGCCTGGGAAGCTCAGCCACACTTTCACTCTATCAAAGGTTTCTCTGCTCAGTCTCCACAAGGAGGGAAAGAACGTCACGAGGTCCGTGGAGATGCTGCTCCAGCCATGTCACCCCGTACTCCAAGAGCACTGTGAATTGCCCGGCTCTGCGCCGCAGCCAGCGGTTACCTCCCGTGAGCAGCCATCGCTGGGGTCATGCTGTGCCTACCACACTTCCCTGGGGCTTGGGGGACCAAACCTCTGAGTCTGGAAATCAAACCTCCCAGACGTACTGCTAGGTGACTGTGGGAGTCCTTACCCGTCTCGGGGCTGCCCCATTCCCAGGACAGGCTGGCTTTCCGTTTCAAACAGCACGGCTCAGCTCAAGGTCATTTCCTAAGGAAGGCATTACATAGCTCTGGAAACTCAAGACCTGAAACTACCTGCCATCATCTGTGGGAAAACTTTGGAGGACCATCAAGACGCAAGTCGTGGGACAGATAGCTCTGCAGCTCCTCTCCTGGGTTTTCAGCGTTCTGAGAGCAGCGCTCTGGTTTGGATCCATAAGTGCAGGACGGAGCGGTTAACTCGAGCTCACAGTGGCATCAAAAAATCAGGTGAACGTGGAGAAGGTGGATAGGAAGTCACTGACCGTGGGTGCTTAGGCTCTATATCAGAGACTTATATCAGAAGACAAGTGAATTTCTTACATTCCGGTGCTTGAAATCAGGACAAGCCTTCCTTTCCCTAAAATAATCTTAACCAAACAGAATCTCTTCTTTGGTGACAAGAATGCTGGGAGAAGCCCTTTGCAAGTGTTAGAGGAAACATTGATGGATACAATGATTCCTTCCCTTGCTGCCCATGCTGGACTTGACAAGCAGGAGGTATGTCACCCATCCCGTTCAGCCTTTCCCACGATGCAGGAGATAATTTAGTCCCTCTCTTCTACATTCATCTATATTCTGTAGGAACATTAGAATCCCTGAGCCTCCTCACCCCAACAGCCTGCCTTGAGCCAACAGGTTCAGGAGTTGCTAATGAGAAAGGCAGAGCCTGGCAGACACGAGGTCAAGAGCTATTGATGGGAGGCCACGACTGGAAAGAGAGTGGAGCAGGCAGAAAAACAGTTCAAATTCAACAGCTTCCCTGGTGAGACTTAGATTAATCTAAAAAAAAAAAGTAATTCCTGTGCTTCCACCACCATTTTCCCCGTGATTTCACTGAAGGATCAGCACAAGGCTCAGCCAGCTGTGACAGCTTAACCCTCAGGTTAATAGGAAAGGAGGCACGGCTCGAGCTGGTAAGGGTGGAGGTGCAGCTCAAGGCTCCCTGGCCCCATCACGAGGCAGGGGAGGGCTGTGCCTGTCTGCAAGAGGACAGCCCTCACTGACCACAGACGGGACCATGGAGCGCGTCCCACCACAGCATCCCCAGCAACCCTGCTCCGTGTCCTGCAACCCAAGCAGAGCAACTGCTCACACGGGGGTCTGTGAGGTCCTGACATACCACGGGGCTTTGCTGGTCCCTCCCACCCTGCATGTGACTAGTGCCTGGCCACGGCTGACTGGGTGGGCATCACACCTAACAAGGGGAAGGTCACCTCCAATGTCCTGGGAGCGATGATCTCTGGATTACTGGTGCCTGAGGAAGGCAGGAGGCCGGGCTGGTCCTCGAGCAACCTTATGGAAGTAGCTTCTTCCTCACCTCCTCCCAGAAGTTGTTCCACATTTTCTGCTAATAAGGGCACAGGGAGAGAGAGAGACAGAGAGAAGAGGAGAAAAACTGCTCTAAATTATTCATCGACAATATCATTATGTGTCATAACAGTGTGTCTGTGATGGGAAAGA
>NW_010424989.1:0-5437 GCF_000710305.1 Buceros rhinoceros silvestris | reverse complement strand
GAAAGAGTGAGTGTGGCAGGGGCTGGGGTAGCACAGTCCAGGCTGCACAATAGCGAGATCTGATTAAATATTGATGTGCACTAATTGGCTACAGGGTTTCAGGACAGCTTGGGCTTTGTTGGGATCATTTGTATTCTTGCTTTGGAAATGGACCCCCCCACACACATAAACCCAACATTTTCATGTGCAAGTCTTCTCCCTCCTCCTCCTCCTCTTTTCATCCACCCTCCCTCTCTCCCTCCCCTGCCTCCAGTCCTCCCGATCCCCCTGTGTGTGTACAAATTAACATGATCTTAACCTCTCCTGATTTCCTACAGCACTGACATGCTGCCAACACCTCGGCGCAATTAGGCTAAGCTTGCAGAACTGCTTTTTGGTGCAGAAAACCGGCCTTACTCTCGTGGACTGTCCGCTCTCTGCGTCTCTGCCTGGCCTCTCCTCTTAGCCCTTTGCCTGCTTTTGCCCTCAGAGCAGGTGGAAAGTCCTTCCCAGGCATTTTTTTTCCTTCTGACCATGGAGCCTCCTGTGGGTGGCACCCACAGATCCATGGGCAGGCCTGGGAGCTGTGAGCAGTGTGAGGGGTAGCAGCCTGAGCTTCATGGGCTCATTTCGTGGTTTGCCTTACACATCACAGAGTCTCCAGTGCCTGGGCTGCTCTGCCCACAGCTCCAGCTGGCCTTGGTATCTCCATCAGACCCATCAACCAGTGGTACCACAACAGGCACCCTCTGCCTCTTGCATCTAATAAGCAGGTTGCCTTCACCTTGCTCCTCTACCCATGGGCTGTTCCAAGCAAATATCTCCCCCATAAACAGCTTTTCAGCCACAAAGACCCTTCCTTCAGGATGTCCCATTGAGTCTTATGGTCAGCTTGAGGTCCTTTCACTCTCTGATACATCGATAAGAGACAGGCTGAGTCGTCTGGAGCCAGTCTCAGAGCAGGGGGTACTTCCTGCCATGATTCATGCTCCACTAAATAACTTTATCCAACCTTTTGGCATTTTAACAATGCTCTTTGCAGCAAAGAACATCCACAGGAACATCCCCGGTATCAGGTCAGATGAGCTGCAGACTTGGCAAAGGAATTAACTGGAGCTGATGACTTTTTTCCAGTTCTCTAAGCTGCTGCGTTTTGACAGTCATGATTAAAATTTTAGAGAAAGAATGACACGGATGATCTACACTACCATGCAGCTGGATGGCTGCGAGGGATATTTGGGGAAAGGTGTTTGCAAAAGATATTTCCAAGGTGACTAAATCAGATGGCAGGGAGTGAGGTGAGGACTGGACAAAGCAGCTTGTGCGCTTTGGCCTGTGCTCTGCTGAAGGTGTCCGCTAACAGCCTGTTGAGTTTTCACTGCAGTGAACGAAGACAGGACTTTCCCAGAGGGCTCTAATCTGGCCAGTGTACCAAGAACAAGATCTGCATTATCAATGTGACGTATCAGTTCCTAGGACCAGATCTTGGAGTCCACGTTCATTTTCACTGAGGGCTTGCTGCCATCGAGATGAACGGGCTGATAAAGCACGTTGAAATAGGATTTGGGCAGTGAGGGCTCAGTGCTTACCTTTGTCACTGACTTGCTGGTGGCCTGGACACACACCTACACTCCATAGTTTCCCTGGGGTTGAGCTGCCACCCCGTGCTGATGGGCTGAGAAGCGCTAGTCTGAAACAGCCAGACGCAGTCATCCCCTGGGGTGGCTTTCCCCGCTCTTTATGTTATCACCCATTTCTCATGCTTCCCAAGCAGGGTAACTCCACTGGAATGTTCCTGTTCCACAGACCTTCACACAGAAATGATGTCAGTAGCCATACCACTTACCCTAGCACTGTGCAGTGGTCTGTGCCGGAGAGGTACCGGCAGCTGAGACCTGCATCCCAAACCAGCCGTTCGCTCTCCCTGTTTCAGCCCCTGCCTGGGAAGCAGAAGGCTGGAGTTACCAATCCGGTTTGCTGGAATATTCAAGAGACCCACACACAGCCCAGACAAACCATAGAGAGAAGGAGCTGCTCATTTGTGAACACCCCCGTGGTGTCTTGGCAACAGCCAGACACTAAATAAAGGACTTTAACATTGCCTGAAAATCTGAACAAGGACCCAGAAATTATCTCCTCTCCAGGAAGAGCTAATTAAGGATTCTCTGAGAGATGTTTTTTGCAGAGACACTCTGAGGTGATGGGAAGCAAATGAGTACATGGGTCTGAAAAATGCCAGCTGTGCTTTGCAAACACCACCCTTCCCCTTCCCATCAAAATCACATGCTGTTCATCTTAGGGCCACCCTCCGCAAGGCGCTTGCCCTTTCCAAGGCCGTGCGTGGCTCTGAAGGAGAGGGACACAGTTTTTCGGACTGACACTGATCAAAAAGCTTCTGAGTGATATTACCTCTGGTAATTTTTTCCCCTCTGATGTTCCTATAGAAAACAGAAGATTTTGAGAAGAGGAAAATCTCAGTGGAGTAAAGAGAAAACACAAAAAGAAAGATCTAAGAAAATGAAAAAGAACACTAGTCTGAAACTCTGCGAAAAACAATGAAAGATTTTGGACAATTTTACTGGGAATCGGGAGAAGAAGAGTCCAGCCCAAGAACTTGCCTGGTAAGATCTTTTTTCCAGGTTAAAGAAGACATGAGATAAACTGCTAATGCTGGCTGGTTTTGCCCACCCTGATGCCCACAGCTGTATCCTCACCCAGGGCACCCAATGACTAGACACGAGTTTGAGCTGATCTCTGTGGAGGGAGATGGAGCCCTTCAGGTGATGTCAGTCAGGCTGGGTTGGTGGAGGAGTTGGTGTTTCCACCTACTCCTTTGTGTGGAAAGATGTGTCAGAGCCCGGCCAATGGCTGGGTCTTACGGGGCTCCTTTGGTCCACTGGGTCTGGGACTGGATCCAGGATCTCCAGAGGTAGTAGGGAAGGCTGGTCACCTGGCTGATCACCTGGTCACCATGAGGACTGCACCTTTACTCTGCCACGCGACTTACCATGTCCTCTTACTCCTTTTGAACCTGCAAGCGGAGGGTCCCGGATGTCTCTTTGGAGAGGTGATGGGCAGCCGTCCCCACGTCCAGCCGATGCCTCTGGTGGGTAACAGAGAAAAGGAGAAGCGAGGTGCCATCTGTGTGAGGGACTTGGCCAGCCACCGGCTGACCTGGGCGATGTCTGAAGCACTTGTGCTCAGAGGATGAAGCCTGGGCTGTTTGGTCTCCTTGCTTTAACGATCCTTCCCCCTCTTCTTCGAAATCCCTTTGAAATTCCTTTTAGGAATAAAACCAAAGAGTTTAGTGAGTGAGTTTGTTTATTTATTTAGGACTAACCCTTCCCTTCTCTCCCGCGTCGAGTAGCACCCGCTTCAAAAGGGGCCACGGCCGAGAGTCTCTGGTGGATCCCATGATGTGGGGGAGATGGAGAAAACACCCGATTGATTATCAAGAAGGAGCGAAGTGAGACGAAAACTAGAGGGACGGGATTTGTTTTAAAGGGGAACAGGCCTGTCTCAGGGACTAAAATGTCATCAATTTTTTATTAAACAGAATCTTCTCAATAGACAAAACGAGCTCTGCTGTCCTCACTCGCTCACGTGTGTTTTCTCGTTCTTTCCCCCGTTTCTGTGTACCAGCGGCACCTCCCACACAGGGCGATTCTGCTGTTCCTTCTTCCTCCATGCTCCTGAGTTTGGTAAGAGGTGTGGGGTAAAATGGACACCTGGACATGTCTGAACACATGTTTGAGGCTATTACTGGTCCACCAAGCACTGAGAAGTGCCTTGAGCTATGGCAGTGGCTTCTCCTCAAAAGCCCTCTGCTCTTTTCCTCTGGAAATGCTTTTCCCCATCAACACAAACAGCCACTGGCCAGGATAGGGCTGGGGAAAGCAAGGTCTGCTCTGCACATCTGCTGAGGAGCTCCTGGGTGACCACCAGCCATTGTTTCCTGCTCCTGCTGGTGAGGAATAAGATTTTCCATCTCTCACATCCTACATCTCTTGCCCAGTAGTTGAACAGGACCAAGGCCTCTAAGTTTAAAAAACTCTGGAGATGTGATGTTTTTGTTCCTCTCTGTACCGTGCACAGCAGCGCTCTGGGGCATTTATTATAAAGATCTGAATGTGATGTTATCCCCTCCCCTCCCAGCCAACAGAGGTGGCAGAGGTACGGGAAGTGAAGAGGAGGAGATGGAAAATCCGGGGAGGCAGCAGAATACGCCAAAGTATTTCCAAACAAGCCAGGGTAAGAGTGACGGAGCTTCAGAGCAGCTCTGGGCTCAGCTGGCATCACAACAATCACGACCATCACTGGAGATGCTTTAAAAGTCACTTTCCATGTTCTATAAAATACGGATATAGTGCAGCCACCCCCCCTTACCTAGCACCACGTTACAACCTGTACAACAGCTCCTGCTTCTCCTCTCAGCCCCTGCCTCGCTTCCCCGGGGGACTTCTTTATTTGCAGGTTTAGAACCGGGTCCCATCACCTGGGCAGCCCAAGCAGCGCTCAGCGCCTGTGCTAAAACGTTACTGGAGCAGTGACACCCTCCAGAACTGGTTGGTTCATGAGGGGTTTTCATAAGCCCCGCACTGAGCCACGTCAGAAGAGCTCGATGCTTCTCTGTGTCTCTCTCAGCCTGTCCCACATGGGTGGGCAGGAGGCTGGTGCAGTAAAACACCCTGTGTGGGTGACCACGGGTTCTTCCACCACACTCTTCCATTTCTAAACCATCCCACCAGTTTTTCCATGCTGGTGCGTGACAAGGAGCAGCCCAGCCTCTGAGTCAGAGCCGCCTCTGCAACCACCAGCGACTGCCGCGGGTTGCACAGATGGACGCTGCGTTTTTACGCTTTGTTCGCCACTAATTGCTGCTTAGCGAGTGGTTTAACGAGAGCGTGTCACCCGCTTGTGTCCAAATCACCGACGTGTGAGGAGAGCAGCTCAGCAGTGGGTACACGGACCCACGTGTAGGGCTGAGCTGGAGTATCTGCGCTCGTAGCTGGGCAAAGCCGCTGTGTGCAGATGCGGCTACCAGAGTTCCTTTCCCTCTGTGTGTTTGTGCCCCCCGAGCCACGGCGAGACGGGGACTTCCAGTGCTTGCACTGTATTTGTGTGCGTCTGCAAGTGCTGGGCTTCTGCGCCGGGGAGTCCCGGTGTGCCGGGAGGTGCGATGGACAGGGAGGCTGGTGGATCTCACAGGGGCTGCCTCTCATTTGCTGCATTACAGCTTTATCCGTGAGCTCCCAGCGTGCAAACCTCACTGCGACTCCAGAATGTACCGGGGAGAAAACCCCACCGATAACAATGTGTGTTTAGGATCCGTTTACCAGAGGGAATTTTTTTCCCTCCCCCCTTCTCTTAATCCGTCTTGAGAAGAGTTAATGTGAGCAAAAGAATAATAAAAAGAAAACCCCACATACAAAAAAGAAAGGGAGAAAGAGGATTTCCT
>NW_010424988.1:82816-88962 GCF_000710305.1 Buceros rhinoceros silvestris | reverse complement strand
ATTATGTGTTATATTTATATTATAGATTATTATATTTTTATATTTCCAGTAATGAATAAGTAATGCAGATCATATGTGATATGTTCTCTGCAATAAAGAGCCACTGCAGTAAGAAAGAAGCTGCAATATAAATTGTCTAAGTTCCTATTACTTTTAAACTATATCCCTCTGCAGTTCATGGCATTGTATCAAAAGAAAGCAGAAATGAAATATGAAGAAACCAACCAAAAGGAAACCCCAAAAAACCCCAAACCCAACCAAAGCCTCTCCAACCCAACATCACAACAGCGTGAGGTTTTCATGCAAAAGTAAACCATTTACCCAACCATAAAGACTCTTCTGACCTCTGCTGCTATCTAGACACTTAGTAGAAATATCCAAATTGTTTCTTCTAGTAACAGCAGACAATTCATATAAGTAAAATATTCCTACGAGTAAAGAAGAAAAAATAAAAAGAGGCATAGACACTAGATCTAGAGTCTATGACACAAGAAGACAACCTCTAATCATAAGCACTGATCCTGTGTATTCTGTGAATAAAGATTCTCTGGCATACCACTCAGATTCACTGAAATAAACCTACATTCTTACAGATGCTTGTGAAGAGAAAAAAATAAAGGAAGTTTTACCCAAGTGGTTCTGGACATTTCATTCATTAAAGAAAAAGTTTGCTAGAATTATGGGGCATAAATGTTACTGCCACAAAAAGCATATAGGCACAAAGGACTCTTTTTGTTCAGTGTATTTTGTTACATTTAGATGTTCAACTCAAATTTTTACACAAAGATTAAGTTTTCTGGGTCTTTCTTCACAAAAACAAACAAACAAACAACTTGCTTTGAAAACAAACATTTCTGGTATCAGCTACAAGGAACATATAGTACAAACATGAAGCAAAACAAGATATGAGATGCTTTGGAAAATGGTGGCTTCCTCCTTTTCTTCACGAATATTTATAGCAAGAACATCAATCTCCCCCTCAGCAGATGATCATCATCACGGCTTGGCTTCACGAACGAAAATCTGGGAAGGGCTTTTCCGACGCTCACTGCAAGCGATGAGTGCACCCTTTGGGCCTGCGCGGTGGATTTTTTAGGTGAGGCGCAGTGTGCGCAGAACCGGCTCCACCCTTTACACCTGAGGTTCATCTGCCAGGGCCTAGTGAGCTTGGACGGTGACAGCGAAGTCCTCAGGTCATAGGTTTGGTTAGAGTGTCCTTCTCTTAGATGATGGGTGCCTTACAAGGCTAAACGAGCTCCATCTGCCCGGGTGCGGAGTCAGAGTTGTCCTTCTCCTAGGATGGCTGCCCGAAGGCTAGTGAGCCCATCCTGCCCGTGGACACACTTTGTCTGACCCTTCAGCTGAGACCTGTCTGGCTTGGGAGACCCTACTGGAGGCACATGCCACCACCAGCACAGCTCTCAACCTCACAAGGGCACGCAAGCTCCTTCCCCATGGCAAGGGAGTGCCCGTGAAAGAGTCGCTGCTCTACCTCCGGACATCACAGACCTGGGCACGGGGCGGCCGGGGCCTGCCAAGAACAGGAGTCCTGGAGGGCTAAAGAACAGGAGTCCTGGAGTGTTCAGCAGATGATGTCCATCATTTTATGCCTCCACACAGTAAAGTTAGGAAGTGTCATCTTCTCTGGTGGCTACCAAACACATTCCAGTTGGTAGGAAGGATGAAGCTAATGAACTCTTTATTGACAACTGGGCTGTCCTGAGCCAGTTTCTCTAATCCCAAACCTTCTTTTTCTCTCCGTAATTTATTCTGTGTGTAGGTACTACGTGTAATAATGTAGCATGTGACAAAAGTCTTGATTTTGCTGGCAGCAGGCAGCAGGCACAACAGGTTCGAGGTTGAACAACCACTAAATGTAACTTCTGTCTAAAAATCATGAGAATGAAGCTCAAAGAAAAAGAATTTCTTTTTTCTTTTTTGATACCACTAATATTGTATTGGACTCTGCTTCTCTGTATATGTGCATACTTTCATACACAACAGTCAATGGCCGAGATTGGAAAATTAAAAACTTAATACGAGCTGATTGCCAGGAACTAAAGTATATATGTTTCCAAAAGCAAAAAAAAACCCCTAAACCAACAATAGTGGGCTACTCTGCATTACAAAAGTAGTGCTACAAAGAACAAATCCAGATTTTATTTAAGTGTAAGTTGCTGAAGTTCTGAATACATTTGGATCGAATGCCAGATAATTTCTCTTGAAATCAAAAACCTTCATCAACATGAAGCTGTTGAACATGTCTTTAATTTCTGTAGGCAAACTCAGTATAATTTCTCCTTGCCAAGTGATGAGAAGGAACAACTGTTAGCTAAGCACTTGCAGACTAATTTTTATTAAGCACAGTATTCTTATACTAAAGGCTAACAATTTTCTACTGAGCAAAGGTTAGTTTTCATGCCCTTCTGAAGCCTACACACATTTCCATCCCACTGTAGATGGAGGAATTTCCAAAGCTGGAAGCTATTTTGAGCAGATTCCAGAGCATCTCGTTGTAACACCTTCTTAACTGTGATTTCCTAATCACTATGCAGAAAATTTCACTGCCTAATTAAAGGGCTGGTGCAGTGATGAAGATAAAGAATACAGAGCAGGGCTGCAAGCTAATCTACAAGCAAAACACAGGAGCTACCTGTCAAGAGTAAGGGCATATTTTATCGACAGCTGTGTCCAATAAGGATGAGTTATGTATGAAAGTTCAATATTAATGCATTTCAGTCTTTCCTATTACTTACTCCTTATACACAGCTAGGGCATTTCCAATTCACACACTCTCTCTTCTTATTGTAATGTGGTTAAGATTATAACCCCTCTGAAAACCCTCATTTCTACATCATCGCAGACTCTTACAGACAATATTTGGCAGAGCTGTTAAGTCTCTGCAGTTAAGTTTTTGGCTTGTAAAATGCAAGTTGCGCGTGTAAGTCTTGGTGATGAGTGAATCTGCTGGCCAAATCCACTATCTGCACCTTTGAAACTCTCCTTTCATTTATATGTCTCTCCCTATTTACATATATATATCAAAACATATATGTCTATTTGTACCACTGTTCCCCAAAAGGATATAAAAATTGAAAGTTACAGATCAATAATATTGTACACCAAAGACATTACTTAGAGTTATACAAAGCAACTGTTTGTAAAGAATATGAGGTTATCAGTTTAAACATCAGCATACATTCCTTCGCACAAACATGGTTCAGCTCCCTGGAGAGCTGAAGAGGCTCCTTTCAGGGCATCCATTCCCCCCGTGGGATCCTGCCCATTTATAGCAGAACTGCCACTTGAGAAAGACTGTCCCCATACCCTCCACATCACATCTGACATGTGAGTTCATAGTTGTGTAGTGAGGAGGAAAGAGGCGAAAATCTTAGAGAAATAAACTTATTGCTAAAACTGGCAGAGTCTACCCTCCCCATACACTGTAAAAAGAAAAAAAAAATAGTTAAATCAAATCTTCCTCATGGCTTCTAATTGCCTGTTCCTTATTTGGGGGAAATTAATTTCAGACATCTGGGACATAATCTGCAGACACAGAGCATTCACATCAGCAAAATAAACAAGGGGAATGCTATAATCAGCACATAAACCTCTACACAACCATGTCCTAGGCATGTCAAGCTTGAAGGCCCAACTGATGATTTAAAATTGTTGGCCTTTACCACGACTGAGTTTAACATATACAACTTAAGAATAGTAATATGGTTTGCATTCACAGAGGTGTTTCAATGCTGAATTGATCAGTGGTTTATAAATCATTAGGGCTTACATATTTTACAATAAAAATGAGGGATATATTTTACAGTAAAATTCTTTCACAACAGGAAAGTTTAGGTCTGCTTCCATGCAAGCTTCAAGGTGCCTATGCTCTCTAGCTCTTTCTGACACTTGCAAGTTTTTCAGTGGGAATGGAGCAGGCTGTCAGGACCCGAAGCGCATCCTGCCTCCTAGGGCTTTGGCTAGCTGGGCTCTGGGCCAGCTCAGAGCACAGGTGGTGACCGTGAAGATAGTCACTGTAAAGAAAGCGAATAAACCACAGCTGGGGCTGTCCCCCCATTCCTCAGAAGCTACTTTTATGCCAAGCCTCTCTGGATCTCTGCCTGAGCTGTGCTGCTGTTGCGCCACAGTCCTGCCAGTACCTGTCCTGGTGTCTGGAGCTCTGGTGAGCTGGACTCCGACCTGCCCTGGCCTTGGCCCTCTTGGTCCCTACAGCCACAGCAGACGATCAGGTCCTTTGGCTAGCCTCTCTGGCTGCTGCAGGATGGGGTCACACTTGCGGAGGGCACCGCCCTGCTGCTCTGAAGCTGGGACCCAATGGGTCCCTCCAATTCTAGCACCATGAGAGGCCTGACCCCAAGCCTCCCCTAGACCTTACTCCCCAGCCCACAACCCCATGGCCACCATAGCTCTGCTGCTGTCTTCCACCACTGTATCTACCCCCATCCCAGGCTGCAAGTGATGCTCAGCCTAGTCCAAGTTTGGCAGTAGTCTCTGGTGGCACCTGGCAGGAGGTGTTGGCAGGGTCTCCACCTCAACATCATCTTGGTATTTACAAGATTACCCCAAAAGACCGTACTTGTGGATACAAAAGCTCATGCAAAAAAAGGTGAGAAGTAATCCTAGGTATCCCATAGTCTGACTAACTAGGAGCCAGCAAGTAAGAGGTAAGCAAGTGGTTTTACCATCCCAACAGTAGAGAAGCCAGAAACGCCCTCATTTCCTGGAGAAATGAAAAAATACTATTGGTAATCACCCCGGATATCTTTTCTGTCATTGAACCAGGAGCAGCAGAAGGCATCTGGGTTCAGATCTGACACATACAAGCATACCTTGTACGTTCAAGCATCCGTGGTCAACCTGTGCAGTGGTGCACTGCCTCCCAACTACCACATTGGGCATGAGAAGCTGTATCTAATAATGACAAACTAAATTAGACCTATGCTGACAAGCCTTGCCTACTGCAAGCATTCATGTCATCTAAACAGAGCCAAGGATTCCCCATTCTGTACAAAAGCCTGTAACAGCAATAACCCAAGGCATCCACGCACTGAAGAGGGAATTTAACTCGGGGTTGTGCAAGCTAAGCTGAGAGCCAGACACTGACAAATCGGGCACTGCAGTGCTAAACAGCAGAATATCTGTGTCCCTTTGTGGACCTAGTCATAACAGCTGAAATGCCTGGATAAAGCACATGAGGAAATTATTAATTCTGTCTGTGTTCAGCGTGAGGACTGGACTGTGTGCTGTAAACATTACACGTAGTCGCAAGCTGCTGGGGACAGTGAAGTTGTAAGGATATCCTGAATAGCAGCTCATTCAGTACTCAGCAGAAGTTAAAGGTTGTTTGGTACTACTAGTCTGTGAACAGGTAATTAAAGACTGCATGAATATACCTGCCTGAAGGGGACAAATCAGTGTTGCATAGGCAATCTTCATCACAGCATTTCCTAGGATGCGAGTGCTTGCCTTGCAACCTTGAATTAGCCTTGGCATATGTTAATTTTTATTCCTTTCAATGTCATATTATATAAACAATCCCTGAATTACAACCGACTTCCGATTGTTGTATAAAAAAAGGAATTACCTTCTTTGTTTTATGTGAAGGATATGTTACATCACCTTCTCAGTTCAAAGGACACACTCTAATTAAAGATTAAATTTTCTCAGGTTTTTAGCTAAATTTGTCACTTAGCTTATGAATTAAAAATAATTAAAGATAGGGTCTCATAAGAATTGTACTTTTGCACCTGCTCACTTCTGTCTGATTCCTTTCACCAACAAATTGTTAATTTTCCATTGTTCGTGCTCTCTGCATGATTTGGAGTTACTTTGAAATAACTAATGCACATGGGTAAATTATGTTGTAAATAAAACCATTTTTTTCCTCATTATAGTCAGAATTCTGATTTTCTTAGAAATAACAGTTATTTCGCTCCTGTCTGCAGTCAAGAAAGGCACTTGCTTGTCCACAGGCAATTTTGTCAGGGACTAGCTGGTCCCTACCAGAAGACGATGTCCTCTTCATTAGTACTGATAGCTCAGAAGACATAGGAAGCCTTTGGGGGAAGATAGCTTCCGTTTCATTGAAGCTTAGTATGGTGTGTATGCTATCTGTGAGCAGGAAT
>NW_010424988.1:72670-82735 GCF_000710305.1 Buceros rhinoceros silvestris | reverse complement strand
AGGAATGGCTGATGTTTCTACTTCAGGAAGCCAGACTGCTCTGGAAGACGGTGCCATTTCATCAAGCAGTTCCACTGCTGAGCTCAGTTATTAAATGTTACTTTCATTTCACAAAATAAATGAAATATGGAACTTCTGAGTTCTACTATGTACTGTAAATAATATAAAAGAGATTAATGCAATATCTGCCCTAGATACTTTTTTACAGTGTGAGTGAAATTAATTGTTTCTACATGCATTTTACAGAAATTTCAGCACATTTATCCCAGATAATCTGCCGTCCCAGATACCTGTTACCAGCAGGATAGCAAATGACCTTCACCAGGATGGGCACATAACAAGCCTCAGGTCCTCTTGGCTGCTACAGTTTGCCTTTTAAAACTCAAATATTCCAATTATTTTATGTTTCATTGTTTCATCAACTAATAGTAAAAGTGAAATGACAAGAGAAGAAAAAATTCCCATGTTTCCTAGAATGGTTCAATAACAATGACCTTAAAAAGCTAGGAAATTAAGGAAAAATCGTATTAACAATATAGTGCTTTTGCGCTCATAGAGAGAAAATGCATGTATCATCACAAGGAATTTCACCCTTGGGAAAAAAAAAAAATTAGGGGAGCACAGTGGCCAAACATTAAGGACAACACTCTTAACCTGTGCATACAATGTCAATTATGATGATTTATCATCAGCCGCGTGTTGTTCTGCAAAAGGAGAAGAGTTACTGTCAGGAACATATGTAGAAGTACAACATATATGAAGTCTCCACTTTTGCAGAGATATTAATCTCAGAATCGCTTATTCATAAAAATTATTTAAAGATTCTTAACCACTTGGTGTTTCTTGTTTCCCCAGCTGACAGCAAAAAAATTAAATACAAAACAATTCTTGCTCAATTTTAAATATTAATCCACATCTGTCATCATACAAAGCATACCATTAGAAAAATAAGGAATTCTGAGTGTTTGAAAAGAATATACCAAGTCAAGTAGCACATAGTTTAGAAAATCAGCTGATAAAAAGTCATCATCTCTATATCTCAGTTACTACCTCTCTCATAGGATGAGCTAATGATGTTTTATGGCAACTCTACTAACTTTTCCCTTTCCTTTGATAAAAAAAGGAAATGCAGTGAAATGAAAAACCTCCTTGCATTCCTAAAACTTTATGGATGTTGGGTGATAGGTTTGGGGTTTTTTTCCAAAAATTACTTGGTGCCATAAAGATTTTTCATAATCTTTGCATATGCTTATGCATTTCCCTCCTTTTCCCAACATAACTACTTCCCATTTCCCTAAAAGCACCATCCCAAAACAAGAACAAAAGCTTCTGAGGCAAATTTATGATAGTTCAAAGCTCACTCTTTTTTCCTGACTGTCTGCTTCATAAAATTGGCATAAATGTAATTTCCTTAGAGACCTCGAGCCTTCTGTCCAATTTGATTGAAATCAGCCACTGGTTTTAGATGTTTTCAGAGGAAGAGTCATACAAAAATTATAAACTCTCAATAATTGTACAACAACTCTTTCTTTTAGAAAAGAAAAACAAATCCAAAAAACTCACTAAACCAACAAACCCACCAAGCAAACAAAACCAGTGTTACCTTAACAAATAAAATGTAAATTGTCTTGTCTCTGAGCTATGTTTCAGAGGTATGAATTTAAATATTTCTCCTTACTCCAGGAGACAAATTCATTTAAATTCAGTCAATTTTAATGAGCACTATGAAAAGACTACGAACAAGATTCATTTTCACAAACCAGCCTGAACATCCAAATTTTTATTGTAATGTTCTATTACATTTTACATATGTAATGCTATCTTAATATATACTCTTAAGGAAAAAAAAAAAAACAAAAACAACAAAAACCCAAAAGCCAAACCCACTTTTAAAACCATATTACATGCAACAGATTTTCAAATAACTTCTTTTTTAAATTCCAAGGGGTTTTATTATTTCAAAGTTAAAATAATTTGGATGAAACTCTTCTCAAGCTTAACCTTTATTTAAATCATAGTGTTCATAAATGACAGAAACGTCCCAAAATCGGGAAAGATAAATCTCTTCTTTGAAATTACTGAAAGCCTTCATTAAGCCTTAATATATGCTGTCAGTTTTAAACTAAATAATAGATGAGATTTTAACATAATCAGAAGAAAACTGCTGGTACCTGCCTCTGTTACTGTCACAGTTAAATTGACATGGTAATTTTAAAAATAACGCCTTCTCCAAGTCAGCTGAAGACTGACAAGCACCTACCATTTAGAAAACTTTTCTTCACATAGAAAGAAGCGCCTTACTCTGAATTCACACAGCAAAACATCCTATCTGCCAGCAATACCAACCAGCGCATGAGCCAATACTCTCTACCATGGAGATTTCACCATCTCCATGAGTGAGCGGACCAGCTGATAACCCCACGTGCCACTGCTCCTTCCTTCTTTCCTCTCCTCTGACACCTATTTCAACTATTACTGGCATTGCCTAGAATAAGAAATCAATGGCTGGCCGCTTCTAATGAGAGCTGGATCTCTGTTGGCCTGAAGTCTCCCTAAACTTGTCTTATGCAACAGCTAAGAGCTTTTCTTCAAAGCAGCATTGAAAAAGACTTCCTGTAAGTGAACTTAATGATGGCGAAATGAAACCAAGTTGTAAATAGTGGCTGAGGAGGTATGCCACCAATAATAGTTCTACTTAGAAAGTGTTGCATTTCTCTTCTGGAAGGTCACAAGGTGATGGTTTCAAAATCTGTTTAAGACAGTCACATTTTGTGCTTATCAGCTGTCACTGTTACAGACACCTTTCATTATTTTAGCTGCAAAAAGGATTAAAATGGGATGTAATCATTTCAAGTACTTCAGAAGTAGCTCAGAGCTCTAGTTGCTGGATCACTTGATAAGACTAGAGAAAATATTTGAACACTCAATGAAGGCAACAGCACTACGGATAATACAATGCCATGAGTCATAGTCCTTTTTCATGGTTAGGATTTGTTTCCTGGTTTTGTAAAACAAAGCAAGAAGTTTACAACTGAAATCACCTGTAAAGATTTCAACCCCTCTGGGCTGAGTCAAGCACCTCTGGGATACATCTATGGAACCTGTCCAGACCTTGAAGTCTGGAAATTCTTTCAGGTCATGCTAATGCACCAGACACCTAGGCATGAAGATATATAAAAATACTGTAAATAAAACCAAACTCCACAGCCTACTGATGAAACGAAATTTATTACTCCATCCTCTTGACGATTTATGGGTGATGACAAAACTTAGCACAGACCCATTTCTCTTTTCAGCTTCCAAAGAAAATAAGCAGGACTGCCTAACTGAACAGGAAAAAGAGAGCTGTAATTCAAGCAGTGGGAATAAGCTGTGCATATTCTCTTATATCTAACCACTCCATGAACTTAAGAAGCTAAACACACCATTAACAACCAAGATTCCTCCATTATTAGAAGGCCATGTCATCCACTTATAGTAGGGGGAAAAAAAACCCAAAACAGTTAATAGACACTCGACTCTTCATTGACTTGACTAATTGGATAAATGGAATAGAAAGCCCTGCTACACGTACCTTTGTGCGCCTGTATTTGTATGTATGTGTGTGCATGTGTATGTAAGTAGAGAAGCCTCGTATACTTATTTGTAAGCATTTTTTTTTCCTCATTCCACATGTTAAGATGAAATGGAGTCTATTCTGATTCTGTTTTGGCCTCCACACACTGAAGTCTTGATTATTGTTGTTGCTCCATGTCACATCTATTCACGTGGCACGCACTGCATATATCCAGCATGAATATTTCATGAATATTGGGGAAGGAATTGCAATGTGAGACACAATGCATATTTCAGATGATGCATGACTGATGTGTTTGGAGACCTGGGTTTATTATGTACTTGCAACATTCATCTACTACCAGAAAGCTGGTCTTTCCCCCTATTGCACTGACTAAAGTCAATGAAGGAAAACAAATGGGCATTTTGAATGTATCTGATCTTTTACTGAAACAATGAATTAATGTACTGTCATGTTTGTTTTCTACTGTCTTTCCCCACAGACAGAGCACAGAGATAAAAACAACATCAAAACTCTTGTATTTGCTTCAAAATAGAAAAGTTTCTTTTAAAAAAACTTTTTAGGCACCACATTATTACTAGGTTTGGATTAATAAAATTTGGTTTAATACCGTATTTTTTTAAGTAGGACTTTTACTATAAAAATCATTCTATTCTTTTATTTGATATCTCCAATTCTTTAAAGAGTATCTCTATCTTGTTACTTACTACCTCCAAATGATTAAACAGTTCAAAATTATAAGCAGTGACTCGTGCTAGTCAGCTGTTAGAAAAGGAACCTGTGTGAGTATTTGTTGCCATCTTATTTCTGTCATAAGAAGGCCCAGTTCTAGAAAGGTTGTTTCCTTTGATTGCTCTCTTTCTGCATATCAAACAAAAAAATGGAAACCACCCATACACTCACACACGTGATTTTGAGAGGCTTCACTTGATCCAAAGAGAAATAAAAATAACTTTTTGGAAGTTCAAAAAGTTTCACAGTTAAGAGTTTCCCTCCATTTTATTCAATGGGTTGTCATTTAAAAATCATCTATAACATCATTTTTGTTATAATAAAACAATATACCTGCTTATTTCCTACAAATATTGTATATAACTAGAAGACTAATAATTCTATGTATTGCCCAAACCAAGGCACTCCTAATGATAACTTTTAAGCTATCTTTATCTAAAAGATCAAAACTTTCAAGAGAATGTAGAGAATAGAAATGACAAAGGGAAGACAGAATTAGCCTTTGAAGGTCTGGGCTGTCTTTACAGCTTCTCATGGCAACTTCATGTGTGGATGTGAGTAACTTCACGGACTTAGACAGGCAGCCTGGCAGGAGGCAGTCACTTTCACATCACTAATCCATAAAGATTTTATATATATATATGTATAACAGCTTTTATTTTTATATATGTATATATATATATAGAACAGCTTCTCTTTTATAGCTCAGGAAACCTATTCCCCACTTGAGGCAGGTCCTGCCACCTGGATCTCCAGGGTAGGGGGAAGGTAGGGGGGATCTGCACTGTTGCCTTGCAGCAACTCGCCCACTAATAGCATTAAGAGCCCAAATGTCCCACTGAGTTCAGCCCACATACAGAGCCTGCCACTTCTCACACAGGAACACACAAGAAATTGTGTGGGAAGTTTAAGCTGTCTCTGAGGTAATTTCAGAAGCTGATGAAATAATATGAAATCAGAATCCACCTCAAACTAGCTGTTGCTTTCAGGTAACAATTCAAGCAGGTAACGCAGCTGTTCTAAAACCTTCCAAGGTTTCCCACTGCTAAAAGAAAGTTTTACCAGCTGGAGAGATGCTTACTTGGTAGAAAAATCTCTGGACCTTGACATATTATTAAACATTAAATGGAGAAACTCAACAACAACTCAAAACCAAACAAACATATTGCTAAGTCAATTGGTCTAATCATCAAACTACCTCATTACAGTCTCTCAAGCCCACCTGTTTCCCATTCAGTGTCATAATTGCGGACATTTCAGCTCTGTACCTCCATTTTCAGCTCTTATTTAAAAGGTACACTTTGTGGGGTAGAAAATGCTACTTTCCTCTTTCCTCCTTTCTTCCTTTTATAGATGTTGCAGTGAGAAAAAAAAACCCAGAAAGCATGTAGCCTGCTTATAGTCCATTGTATTTTAAATGTAGAATCCCTCTGAAATGAAACAATTCTGTCACAAGGGGTAATGTTTCATGGTCCGAGAATAGAAAGGATTCAAACAAGTTAATACAAGTACATCTCAATTCATGTTATACACATATGCTGCTGAAAAATCAAACCCACATGCAGCATGCAGAGAAAAAAGTTTCTTAATCCTTCAAAAACAGACCTAGTAAATTAATAGCTTGTATTAATAAACAAAAACAAATGTCAGAAAAATTACACGATATAACTATCTGTCAAGCAGTTGTAGAAAAAAGGAAAGTAGATATCTCTTGGAATTGGTAAGCACTTTCTGTCAAAACAGATAACTGTAATATTAAATGAGGCCACAGGTGTTAGTTACCTAAATGCCTTCCTGTGTGGCAGCTGCTTGTTGATTGGTTTTGGTGGACAGTTCTTTACATCGAGGAGCCCACCATAATTATCGCCTTTGTTGGTGGTCTTGGTGTAAGCCAAGAACTGAACAGCCATAGATTGCTCCCTCTGATGTGTAGCATGTTGATGAGGGGTGCTCATGCTGTACTTTCTTGTTCAGTGGTTCAATAGTTGACTTTAATTCCCATGCTTTACTTACTCCCTTGAAAATATATCCTCTTATCTAAACTTCTCTGCCTCAATTAACCACTGTGGCTTTAGATAGTATCCCAGTCCTTGAAACTGAAAATGGGAAGTCAGCATCCAGAAATCTCAACTCTTACCTTAGAAGTCGGAATGTTTTAGAAAAGACAGTGTGGAATGGCCAGCGCAGCTAATAGGTGTCGTGAAGATACTCTTCAAGAAAAGGCAACACAGAATAATCCGTAAGCAAAAGTGTCATGACCATAGAGATTACATAGCGTTTTCCTAAAGATGCTGTAACACACACTGCAAACACTGACAGGGAGGGAAGAGAGAAAATTAAAAAAGGTGAAACCTTCTTATTGTCTTAGTTCAGGAATGGAATGGAAAGAATATCGTCGATCAATCTAGAGACACAGATCTGTATAAAGGCTGACTGATCCCCCTAACGTATACTGTTAACATCACTTTAAAAACTACACTTTTGCTTTCCCAGGTAGTAGCATGTAATCCATTTCCTATATGCAGTAATAAGATACTGCAGACACACACACATATATGTAGTATAGAGCAGAGTATGAAGAACTGTATTATGCCATGGTCTTGACCAATTCTGTTGCCTTCAATTGAAATTCATCCTTTCACATCATTCTATTTAAACTGACAACTTCAATAGAAATCTAATTTATGTGTAAATATAAGAAAGCTAGGTCACTGTGTTTTGTTTCATAGGTGATTCTCAGACATCGCTTTAAGGCATTGCTAATGTTCCCATCATCAGAACATGTCAAATTGTCTATGGCTATTTAAATGAAATATAAGAAAATACATTTTTTTGTGGTATTTCTTGAACTCTTTCAGAAGCAAAGAAGGGTTCTAAGAATGTAAAAACAAAACATTTTTTTTTTAAAGTAGGAATCACTTGTACTCATATACACATATTAAAGCCTAGTATTATTGATCTCAAGCCTTCACACCTGGTAAACAGTAGCTGTGAAAACGTGGATTCCCTCTCAGTTCTCATGCTTCTCCAGTAAGGATAACAGCATCTATCCACTCAGAAACAATGTGGTGAAAACAACTCGTTTGTTACATCTGAATGCTTGAAATATGTGAAGTGTAATATAAGTGGTTACTATTACTCTGGTGAGAGTCTTGATTTTCCATATAGACAGCTCTGGGGTATACTTTCTCGTTAATGGTACATTTTAATTTACTATGATGGTTTTGGCTGTTGCTTTGTGAGTTCTTTATGCTGTTTAAAGATTTCCCATGGTAAGAATACTTCAACATATTTATAATCTTCTGATTTTCTACATGTTAATTTGGTCAGTTACTACTTCTGATTATTGATCATCTGAGATGGTCACAATTCTAAGCAAGTGCCCCCAACAAAATTGCATTGCAAGAAAAAAAAAGACACTAACTAGGAAAAAAGTGAGACTGTTATTGCTATTTCCTAATTTCAGATGTCCAACCAAAAGCTAGGCTTTTCTTTATGCTCATGGAATCCTTTCTCTTCCTGTATTTTTGCCACTATCATTGGCAAAAAAAAAAACCAAACCCCCGCCCCAAAACCAAAAAAAAACCACCAAAAAAACCCCCAAACCCACTAGGCTACTTATACTCCTTTTTTACCCCGTCTTAGGCTGATTCTAACACATCTCTTCAATCATAATCCAAGATTAAAAAGTGAACTGATATTCTTGCTTATTTGGTGAAATTTTGTTGCAGCCTTTCTGCCTACCAGTAGTGGAGATCATTTTAATGGGGCCTTAATTTTCTTGACTGGATCTATGGCATTACTGTAACCAGAGAGAGCTGAAAGACTTCGCGGATTTACCACTTCTGCTTGCAAGTGGAGAACTCTCCCTATCTATTTATCTCCCTGCTGGAACTGGTCATGAATTTTCCACCAGACAGTTTCCCCATCAGACCATGCAAAGCTGTCACAACTGAGCCAAGTTACTTCAGTTGTCAAAATGAAATACAGTGGTGGTGCATTCCTGACAGTTTTCCTCTCTGGTCCTTGGGCTTTATGTCTATCCAGACTCTGAGGAATTTCATTTCCTAGTCTTCTAAAAATCCCTGAGCTCAGCTGACAGCGATAGTGGAATTTGTCAGCTCCCAAACTCCAAGCCTCATACTGCAGTTGGCAGAGGTGGGCTTCCCAAGTCTCCCAGCAGCCTCAGGCAGTCAGGAGCAGGTAATCACTTCATTTTCACAAAAAGGTTTCCTCTTCTCCTTCATGCTTTCCCCTTTCTTCCCAGACTCTAAAGCATAGGGATAAGTGGTTTGTTTAAGAAATAAAAATAACAAAAAACAAACAAACAAACAAAAAATCAAACCCCAAACCTTAAAACAAAGCCACAGTGAGCGTCCCTATGGCAATCTGTCCATAAGAAAAAACAGAAAAAAACAGATGGAGGAGAAGAAAACTTTCTACATTGCAGAACTGTGTATTACACCTATTTATAGAAGGAAAGAAAGTGCTATCTTGTTCCCTAATATTTCCACCCCCTCCCCTGCCCCCTCCCCGCCAGCCTTCCCCCCACCTCATTTCAATGGTCAAGTCTTAAGTGCATGAAGTTGCTTTACTTCCCACACATCTTTTAGTAAATCTGGACAGCTAGCAAAAGAGATAACAAACTAAATCGTGTTGAGAAATCTCTGTATTCCATCTGTCATGCAGAATCAACTTTATCAGTCATTAATTTTGTAACCTAAACTACTTACCACATCTGTGGGCTTTAAAATGGAAGCAAAGGAGTTAGTTTTGACCTTTAAATGACTGGGAAAAGGGTACTTGAGAGATATTTTCTCTGTTGTGTGATTGTGTTGCAGAGAAATTTGTGCTAGAGCTCTGTCAATTTAGTAAAGTGGGACCTCCTAGAAGGGCATTCACTGTCAAAGCCCCTTGATTCTGAAACTAAATGCCCCTTCAGCTGGCCAGCCCAGGTTTATTGACTCTCCTGTAATTATATTTGGTTTCCTTCTCTACTAGAAAACTGAAGGAGGCCTTTGAACATTAAAATAGGGGGTGATTTTGAGTGGCTTAATGAAGACTATTGCTTTGTGATTCTTATAGGCAGTTGAGTCCATTTTAATGAATTTCTGTAATACCAAAATAAGGCACAGTAACATTTAATATTACTCTCAGACTCTATAAGCAGAAAATACTTATACACAATAAGAATAAAATTGTTTAAGGTAAAGAAAGCATTCATTTGATTGGGAGTATGGTGTGATAGAGAAACAAGTCCAAAGGTTTTAAATGAACTGAAATAAGTCCTGTTGTAAGTTTGGGGTTTGGGTCTAAGATGAGATGAAGTGAGTCATTAGCTAAACAGCAGCAAACATTTGTGTTTATCAAGTGATATGTGAACTAGCAAACTACTCTAGATGCTGAGACATGTATTGGTATCTGCGCTCCAGGTCCCTAAGAAGTAAATGCCAGAGTAAAATTGCTTAAAGAGGCAATTGCATGTTACTCATTACTTGAAAGTAAAATCTGCATCTCCCCAGCACTGAGATGCAGGCAGGAGCTAAAGGTTTAAGCAGAAAACAGTAGCTCAAGCCAGATGAACACAGAAATGCCTATCCTTCTACCTAGGCTACTGGGAGCCTACTCTAAACTTGTCCCCCTAAAAAGTTAGTGTGACTTTCTTTTTCCCCCCTTTCTGAAACAACCAGCCCTTAACCTGTCAACTGATTTGGCAATATCTCTCCTCTTAGGATTAGATGGCGTTTTTTTCCCTA